>NW_020194041.1:0-289317 GCF_002847045.1 Aspergillus candidus | reverse complement strand
TTTTTCGACGCGTGTTGGGACTAACAGCTATGTTGAAAGGTTAAGTTCTGAATTTGATAGTGACGGGTTGTTGTGGTTTGCTTGGATACATGCCATACTTTATAGCAGAAGCTTTTGGTGGGAATTTGGAGATTAATCACGTCAGAGGTTGTCTACATTAAAAAAATTGCTACAACGTCAGTGCTGTGAGTGCTTTTTCACCAGCTCCTGCAACTTGGAATGGAGCTTGGGGCTAATCTAATTGGGAGGAACCTCACCTCAACAGTTGCACAAGACTTGCCAGACTCTGACTTATTTTTGAATGATCGTCGATCTGTATGTGTACGTGGATACACCTGATATGCTGTTTTATCCCTGCATTATGACTGATATCTGCAAGGCTATCATGTTGGCTGGAAATTGGCGCACTGTAGACAATCAACAACCTATGAGGTGATGTCTTACACATTTTAATATCCAGACCAAGAATATACTTCTCATCGCTACTCTAGTCAGGTCAGTCTCTCTGGCAGATAATAGTAGGACACATGCATCTTTCACTACTACTGTGGGGAAAGCGAGTATGGTTGATGCATGTCGAGACAAAGGAACGGTTGAATTGTCTTCCTCGGATATGCATTTGTGGTGTTTCAGGCGGGGACCTGAGAAACTCGAGCACGAAATCGTCGTGGATCAACGTATCAAACCACCGTACCCGATCTACAAAATGACTGTTGTGGTTGTAAATTTCGACCAAGGCTGGGGGCGGGGAAGGGTTCCTTAGCCCACCTTTCATTAAGATATGCAAGACCGAGGAAAAGGATCGAGATATGACAAATTGGGACTTTGAACCCCATAACCATTCTGTCCAATAACAACAATCTTGCCAATCTTCGCGATCATTCATAACATGATACTTATTGTGGGATAAACCATGACTTCTCACCAGGGTGATCATCATTGCCCCACTCGAGATTTCAGCTCCAACTTTCCACTTTCAAAGCCTTGTATACAAAATCACAGTCGGAACACCGCTCTGGTTGCCGAAGGAGGGTTCCTTACAACGCCATGATCAGTCTGCACGGATAACGGGATAACACCCAAGGAGCCGGTCTCAGGAGCAAAAAAATTAGAATCAAAAGAGAAAAACATACAACAGCCGGGATTCGCATGTGGTCACCCACCATACTACTAACCGGCCGGCGTGTGGCTTAAGTACGGCTGAGCGGACGGGAAGCCCTGTTCTCCACACCCTATGGTCGTATGTATTGTTTCTTTCTAATGAGTGAGTCTTATAGTGCTAAGGTTTTTCTTATTCTCCTGTCTTCCAATCAATGAGATAGTATTGCTGGTGGTTTTGTTAGTCTGCCATGCATTTATCGTTTCGAAACTGTAGTTGCTGGGGTGCTAGATCGCAATAGAGTCTCGTATATACTTCAAAAGCCCAGGAATTAGCTTCATATCAATTGGTGGCCTCGTTTATCGAGCTTTTTCTGGAGCCGCTGTCTTGGGACATTGAAATCACGGGCGATCTTTGAGTTGGTTGGTTTTTTTTGTTTGTATGATTCACTTCAAAGGCCTCGAAAATACCTCATTTGGTATTGATGTAATCGAAAGTCATTGAGACGCTTGGGCAGCATGTGTTCATGAGAGAAACTTTCGGGCATAGGCGGACGGATCAGTTAGGTATTGAATAACAAAGCTGGTGGTAATCAATCTTTACAGATACCCGAGGAGATGGGATATTAGACTTTTGATTGCCTGTGCAGCTGGTGCTATGCAAGTAGGACGATCAAGAATTTCTGATAATGCTCCATTTAGCCAATTGCATTATACTGTACTTTTGGTTACAGGATCGCTCGTATAGTGGCTTATTAGTGCGAGCGCTTAGTGACGAGCTGACCATGCTTTGACAAATAACACCCTTACTGCTAGCCTAGTGTCTCTCTTGTCATCCAAAAAAGGATACATACTTCATTTAATGAAGTTGTTGCTTTTTTCCGGCTGTGCCAGCTTTGGTGTGCCCGCGTGATAGCTGTGCATATTGTAATGTCATGTTCAGCTTGTCTCTACTCCCGGATGCGTGGTGCCAACCATCCATCTTTGGCCCCTCGATATCCCTCCACCGCTTGAACGAGATATATTTGTTGAGATCCTTCTCTTGCCCCTCGATATTCCTCTACTGGTTAAAAAGGATTATCTTCTGATGTTTATCTCCTGCCTCTCGGGAAAAGATCACATTTGACACGCACACGAGTTTTCAGCAATCGACGGACGACCAAGATGAGCCATCACTTGTCAAACCCGGAAGTAAAGCCACCGACCAAAGTTGACAGCGGTCTTATTGACCACGAGCCATGGAATGGCTTTATCGAAGAGGGAATCACGGTGAAGGAGATCGAAGGCTACGTAAGTCTGGCCCAGTGCAGGCTGCAGACTACGACTAACAGCGGCAATCAGATCCACGAGTTTGATCCCCCGAGCATCAACCCACCTTATGAGTTGCACGAAGATGGATTACAGACATGCGTACCGGAAAAGCAGAAAAATATCTTCGATGATCCATGTTACCTATCCTTTGGCGACAAGGGGACCACTGCCACCATGACGTGTTGGGGCCAGCATGTGCAGATAAGTCGGTACCTTGGCTACGGACGATCGGGCATTGTTTGTATGGATCATAAAGAAACTGAGGAACCATATTTGAAATCCTCCCGGAGACTATCGCTGCTTGGGTTGATTAAATACGGAGCAGGCTTTGGTTGCGATATAGTCCTGCCTGGTACGGGCCCGTACTCGCATAGTGTCTCCTGGATCCGCAACAGGTGGCCCCGGGTATTATTCCGTGAAAAAGAAAGTTGGGAGATTGTCCAGCGATCTTTCATAAGAAACGGAGTCGTTATTCAGGAAATCCTTCTCCATAATCAAAGCGCGCAGGAATTGGAAGCCAAACTTACGGTCGATTTTGATATCCTCACCCGTCAGTTGGAATTTCAGGACAGTTCCAACAAGTTCAACGAGGACATCATAGAGGTTGAGAGGAAGAGTACAAATAACATTGAGACTAGGTGTGAAGTCGAGGGTGATAAGAATGAAAAGGGTAAGTCGGGAGTCGATGCAGACTACACACACGGCGCTGGGCCTGCTGGGTATGGATTTGTCCAAATACACTGGACCCCATCGGGAAAAAAGCAGAGGGATTGTAACAAAAGAGGCGTCAAATCAGACCAATCGCAGGAAATTTCCCCGGACGGTCATGAAAGAGAAAATGTCGAGACAGGTGGAGCACAACCAGACGCAGTTGCTTCAGTTTGGGGTTTCTTTATCAATGGAAAGGCAAAGAAGATGGAGGTCTTTGAACGTGAAAACCCCTTCAAGGTCAATCCTGGACAGACCTTTCAATTTATCACTGGCTATAAACTAGTGCTCTTGTCTACCAAGAGCCCAAGTTGGAAGCTTTTGACAATCTCCGCAGCAGATGTCGACATAGAGGACTTCTTGCACGATTCAGCGCCTAAAGAAAAGAAAGCTAGCAAAATCGATCCGGATTCATCGGAATGCAAATTCTCTATGTCTCGAATCATTGAGCACATCCTAGGCGTGTGTGCAATACCCAAAACCCCGGATTACGTGTGGGAGAAAGGCTTGTCAGTCAAATCAGAAAGTCAATCAAATAGAGGAAAGGATGATAAGCAGGAGATGGAACCAATTGCATTAACACAGGGCGAAATGGCATTCCACAGAGTCTCCACCAGGGAAAGCTTGTAGGTTGGCATTTCTTCTTTGACGATATGGAGCTAACAAACCCTAGCTTTGCCTTTAAACTTCTACTAGAAGCTGCAAAACATTTGCCAGACTCAGATCCTTTGAGAGGCCGAATTATGGCAGTATGCAAGGGGCATTTGAAATGGGTTTTCGAAGTTGCAGATCGCGAAGGCACCAAATTTCACAGAGATTACTGGGCCAATGGGAAGCCTATACCTAATGTCCGACCTTCGGGAAACGAGGTTGCCAACACCCCATTACAGCTCCTCAAGGCATATGGATATTACATTGTTTTCTCATCAGTGGAAGAGCGTGCAACCATCACAAAGTACCTCGAGAGCTTTTCAGCCATGGATTGGGTCAGAGCCCTCCACAAACAAAATGAGCGCAAAGCTTACGCATGGTGCCATGTGCGACGAGACGTCAATTATTTCCGGTTAGATGACCACATTTTGATCGTCAATGCTTTGGAAGCTATCAGTCAAATGATGGATTGGGATACTGCCACGGTATCAAGGAGGAATCAGCGGCAGGGGAGCGACAACCAAGAACCCAAAGACTACGACAGCCTCAGGCAGATGTATGACCCGAAACGAGTGAGCCGCGAAGTAATCAAGCGTTTCACGATGACTTCGGATTCGAAGCAGCGTATAATGGCCGTAACCAGGTCGCCTCGCGAAAATCGATTGCAGTTTCACTCGAAGGATACCATTCTTTTCTACAACCTGGTGAAGCGTGTGCTTTCGCTTGACATTCCAGCTTGGAAAGCCACCGTGGAAGAGCAAAAAGGAAACATTTCCAACAAATTTATCGACTCTGACAACCCTCTGTATCACGGACTGTGCATGCTTATGGGAAAGGAGGGGGTAACAGATGAAGGGAAAAGTTTCCGACGAGCAATACAAAACCTGGCTAGAAGTAAGATGGCAAATGGACTTTTCCCCGCTAATTTAGGGGATAGTTGGGTGAATTACGACGGCATCTGTTTTGATATATCCTTTGAAGTACCCTTCCTGCTCCACAGTGTGGGAAGCGGCAACGCAAAAAAAAAAGAGCACGAGGTGCAATCCTCGACCGAGACCAATGATTTTCCCGATGAAAAAGTTTTATCTATCGATATCCATGATCCTCCCGATAGAAAATTCATATCTAATGACCATATTGACGAAAAGAGCGTTGTCGACGTCAGGGAAGAATGGCTCTATGACCGCCCAGCGTTTTTCGATTGGCCACCTGATGAAAATACCCTAAAAGACGAGTGGTTGCTGCTAAAGGTGAATCCAGAGTCCAAGGAGGAACAGAAGTCCTTACGTTTTGGGAATATTCGTCCAAGAAGTTTCTTTTGGGATCTGAAATTATTGGCGCCAGATCAAAGTGGGCAGGATGTTGATGAGGTCAAAAGAAAGAAAACTGGTGAATTCATCAATAGAGCCATTGCAGATTGGCAGGCCAAAGCCGAAGAAGAAGAAAAAGATCAATATCAGCCATCGTCACTAGAGAAGAATGAATCTGCGTCGTTTTTGTTTCTTGATGTACCAAAGAAGAAAGCCTCCGGGAGGGAGTCGGCGGATAACAAACGCCATGAAGTTCGTGGAACATTTAGAAGTGAAGACGCATGGGACCAACTCATTAAAAAGCGGAATGAGGACGAGGCAAAAAAGCGCCTCCTGTGGTTTGCGCGCGCCCCAAGTGATCATAGCATCATGTGCTATCTACCCTCGCCTGAAGCAGAGCAGATTGCTATCTCGTTATTTTTCGACCGCCATACAAAATACCTGAACTATTTTGAAGACAAGACAAACCGAGTGATGAACACATGGGAGACCGAATTTCATTGCAACTTTCTTCAACTTTGCGAATACGATAGCCGAACCGATTTACAGGCTTCATGTCCGATGCTGACGCACTTGGAAACCGATTTACAGCTTACCGATAAAAAGGTCCTTGTTCGGGCCTCTGCGAGCTTTAGGATTGTTGGAGATTTCTTTGATAAATTTTGGACTTCACTAATTGTCGAAAATTTTCCAGTAACACAACCCGAGCATCTAGTGTACTTCCTTAGGAATAGCAGGTTGCTAGAACAAGTATTGGGCAATCCAGCGCCAAGGTTATGGCAGCAGAGAAAGGTGCTGGAGCCGATGTTGCTGTTTCGAATCTTAAGTGAGATCAATCGAAGCATTGAGAAGATATTGAACTCAATTGAGGACTGTATCAAGAAAGACAAAGACAATGATCCCGGTCAAGTGACTGAGAAATACTTTGACTCTCACACAACATGGGCTCGCTTGCATGGGATACTTGACATTCTAAAAGTTGATTTGGACAGTATAATGGCAAATATCAAAGACTGGAATTCTCGAGAAAAAGATCGAAGGGATGAAAAGCCTCGATGGACCAATCAAGACGAAAGGAAGTACCGCCACGCCATCACTACCATCGAGCTTCTCAACCAAAAAGCTCTGCGAGGACTCCTCGGCCACAAAGCAAAAGTCGAATCCCTCGAGAGGTCGTTGACTTTCCATGAGAACAATTCCAAAAATAAATATGATGCGAAAATGAGCCTTCGCAGCTTTCGCCAGAACCAAAACATCCAGTATTTCACCTACTCCACTGTTTTTTTTCTGCCTCTGGGCTTCGCCACCAGTATATACAGCATGTCTGCTTCTCCTCCCTCAGACGTCATTTGGAAAATGATAGCTTGCGCCGTAATCGCCTTCATAGTTTTGGTGATCGCCGTGCGTCTTTCGCCTTATATGTTTCAACCCGAAAGACCTCTTGGGGCCGAAAATCAGGGAAAAGTTCAGCCGAGCCTCTCGTCTGTCTTCCCCTTCTTCTCGACACAGATACCAGAAAACAAATCTTTCGAGAAAAGACCGGATGACAATGAGGAATCACATGATAAGCTCAAGCAGGAGTGCAGCAAGGGGGAGGATAGAAATGGTGGTGAAGATTTGTCTCGACATCAACGCTCAAGCGGTGTCATGGGAGGCCTTTCTATGCTCAGACGCAAAGCAAGTGAAGGGCCCCCTCACGATCTTGAGAAAGCGGGTTCAGCAAGCACAAAAGAGGAACAACCAGAAACTCAAGCCCATTAATATTGAATTTCAGTGTTGATGGTTTGACAACAAGAACAGGACCCTCCAGTTTCCTACTGAGACAGTGACAGAGCGGATTCCTTCAGGTTATCCCTGCCTTGCGAGTGAAGGCCCCTTTCTAGATCGAGTAGAATCTTGATTTTGAATTCAAAGACTTGAGGACAGTCAGTTCTTCATGCAGTGAATCATTTGAACATAATCATACTTATCTGAGAAATATTAAAAAATTAGAACAATATCGTTAATAGCTGCATATTTTTATATTCATATAGACTCCTTTCAATATCAATCGAAATCCATACTGTCCAAAAAAGATGTAATATAATTACAAGAACTTATGACTAAAAGCTCGCAGGGGCTAAACAACATTCGGGTATGAGATGCGGATGTTGTACTACACACAGAGAGAGAGAAAGAGAAAGAAGCATTATACTCGACTTGCATCATCGTCTCCGGGATCCTTCCGAGTCGCCAACGGCCGAAGGGGCCCGGATATGCAGCTGTGTAACGCCAATATACATATCCAAAACTTCCCTGCCTATCGCGGTCTGCTGGTCAGTCGGAGATTAATCGGGCGTTATTCGCGAACTAGAAGCTCAGGGATGCAGCAAAATTTGCATGACCGGTGCGGTGACTGACGCAGTTGACATGCGAAACACCGTGTCGCACGAGGCAACTTGCGGGGATCTTCCACTTGACGATGGTGACGAATGTGAGAATCTCCTTGTCCCGAGTCATGACGCATAAAGGGCTATCACGATGTCGTCTCTTACCTGCAGGACGGCACATTCAAGCATATGACCTATGAATAATGGGTGGCCGCATTGGCGCTGAAAATCCAGGGCAGCCATGCCACAGATGGGATAATACTCGACCTTTTCGTCCTATTCAGTTCTACATGTGGAACTGTAGGCTCTGGCGCACAGTCAGCCTATCCAGCTACCAATTCTTTTCTAGCCGCATACGTGCAATACCGCCGTCGGGGTGGGCTGGCCGCTAGGTTTTCTTTATCAATGGGAAGGCAAAGAGGATAGAGGTTTTTGTGTGTGAAAACCTCTTCAAAATTAATTCCAGACAGACCTTTCAACTTATCAATGGCTATAAACTAGTTTCTTATCTACCAGCAGTTTCATACAGACTCAGGGTAAAATTTCACCTATCCAAAGAGTAGAAAAATAAAACTAGAATGAAAAAAGAAAAAACATACAACAGCCGGGATTCGCATGTGGTCACCCACCATACTACTAACCGGCCGGCGTGTGGCTTAAGTACGGCTGAGCGGACGGGAAGCCCTGTTCTCCACACCCTATGGTCGTATGTACTTAACCTTTCTAATGAGTGAATCTTATAGTGCCAATGCTTGGCTAGAATTAGGGTACTTTCTCTAACTGGACTGGCGTAAGATTTAAAATGGTCCAGATAGGAGGAGACCCACTTCCAAGAAACCTACTATCTCGAACTCGAACGACTGTAAAAAGGAGGGACCCACCAAATGATCCGCCCGTTCGCCACTATGAATCCTGCTGCGATCCAAACATGACAACAACCTTCTACACAGACATGATAGTAGAAACTGGATGTTGGAACAGGATGATGAAGCAGGGCAAAGATAAAGGCAAGTACATCATATCGGCAGAACCGTACTCTCTACTCTTCAGGAAAGCGGTTAGGGTGGTGATGTCAGCTGACCCCACCGGGTGGGTCTCGACAATCGTTTTCACAACTTGGTCTTCTCGAATCCATTCAACCCCCGTATACCATCCCACCTGGTCCTTGGATAGGCTTCTGCGTTTCTGAGAATGAATGTACGGCAACGGATTGCCGCCCGTCCACGGGCCCTGGTCCACCTCCGTGATTGCTCCGCCGGTCTTTTTCGTCCCATCCCGATTCAGAAGGATCGCTCCTATCCCTGCCTCCTGAGAATCGCACACCATCCCCTATCTCACATCCCACATTACAAACACAGCCGTAGCAGCGATATCGGCAGCTCCACATGATCTACAGGACATAGATACATCTCTTTCCAAACGTCATGGTCCGGGCCCAATCCAGACCACATTCCTTGCATGTCCAGTAGCCTAGATGTCCCGTCAGTTTCGATCATGATCCTTCGATGGAACGGGCGGTATGCCTTCATGCCACGGAGTAATGTGATGCTAGATAACACGAGTGCGAGAGGTGGGGACGGATTCTTGGCTCTAGAGCCTCACAGAATAGGAGGCCTGCATAGTGACGTTCACTATTGAGTTTCCTGCCCCTGATATTCATTAATCGACCCCACAGGCGTGGGGGATTCGGACGCTCGTCACGGTGGGTATCGGAAGCCTCCCATCACTAATCTTCATTGATCGAACGAACGTCGGGGTGGATTTCTGGGAAAACCCCCGAAACATGTGTTGAGATAAGCCCCTGTTACGCTTTGTGAAAACCGGTCTCGGAACACGACTGGTTCACGCCACATTGCGCATCGTCTTCCAACCTCCCTTTGGGCCGCGCGGCGCGCGCCTGCCAAGTCGCAATCGAGAGATCGTCTACTGACGGGCTTCAACAACTATCCGATAGCATCCGAGTGCTGTAACAATTATCAACGGCATACTCAGCTAGCGCTATCTTCGGTTGAACGGCACGTGTCTATCCGATCCTCTTGGTTTGTTCGCTGCTATCGATCGACAGAAACCTTGAAGATCATGTTCCAGGTAATTCCTCTTTCTGGTCGAGCTCGTGACCAGGCCGAGCCAGGGACACAACGTCAGCGACTGATAGGGGATCAACCTTAAATTAACCCCTTGCCGACCTGAATCTAATCTGATCGTTTCAGACGAATTTAGAAAAATTAGACAGGTGAGTACTGGTCAATGCCAACAATCTCCCCTGGCCATTTCATCAACAACTGTCAGGAATTAACATCCCTGGTAGTCTATTCTAAGATCTGATTTTGCCAAATTACAACATGGCCGCCCTGACATTCCGGGCGCTGTTTTTGGCAGCCCTTTTGGCACTCCTGGTGCCCTACTGCTCTGCATTTCGATATAGCAAGTCCGAATATGGAACCGTCGAAGGTTCGGAGGAGCAGGATATTTATTCTGCGGAAGCCGGCCTGATGGTCGAGGACGATAATAGTGAAGCAGGCGAGGTAGGTCCAGGTCTGACTGCTACCTCACAGTATTAGCTAACGAGTTGGACAACAGGACCACGGTGACATTAATGTACCAGATGGTGCTAGGTTCACGTCATTCAAGATTAATGATCATGGCCATGAGGAAATGCCCGGATTCATCAATGAGGATATAGAAAACAAGGACATCGAGCACCTCTTTATTGTTCTCCACGGGAGGCTCAGGAATGGAAACACCTACTGGAAGACGATGCACGACTCCGTCACCAAGGCCAGAAAGGATGACTTCCCCGGATCGGAGCGCAAAGTCGCAGTCCTCACGCCGCAGTTCTTCTCGAAGAAGTACAACTCTGGCCAGTACACGGACGTCCAGCTGGCGTGGGACGATCTGAACGCGTGGCAGCCAGGTGGCAAGGCCAACCATCCCGCCAACACAACCCTTACCTCCTTCGACGTCCTGGACGGCCTCGTCAAGCTCCACTCTGACAAGGAGAAGTACCCGAACCTGACCAACGTCACCGTCATTGGCCACGGTGGCGGCGGCCAGCTCGCCCAGCGCTACTCGGCCGTGGGTAACGACCCCCCTGAAAATGTGCACGTTCGGTACATCCACGGCGACCCGTCCTCGTGCATGTACTTCACCCCGGACCGCCCTATCCTCTCAGACAACTCCACCTCGAAGGAATCCTGCACGTCCTACAACACCTGGCGATACGGCTTCGACGACTTCCCCGCCCGGGGAGGCAAGGACATGACGCCCAAGGACTACTTCAAACAGTACCTCAGCCGTGATATCGTCTCAATAGTGGGAATGCAGGACACAGGCAGTGCCGGCGATACGAGCTGCATGGGGAAGCTCCAAGGCGGCAAGAACCGACGCACTCGCAACTTGATCTGGTTCCGATATATCAACACGCTCGCGCGCACGAACGAAGACCTGGAAGGCTTCCCTGGTGAATATGGAGATCTCCCTGACTGGAGCGGCGTGGTGGGTGGAAAGAGCCAGCTGCGACTCGTTGCTGTCCCGGGCGTGGCTCATAACGCGAAGAAGCTCTTCCACGGTGATCTCGGGCGGGGGGCGCTCTTCTCCGATGGTGACGTCGATCCAGGCTGGCGCCCCAAGAACAACGGCAGCAGTAGCGACAGCGGCGGCAGCAGCGGCAGCAGCAGCGGTAGCAGCAGCAAGCGTAGCCCGTCTCCCGATGAGAATTCGAGTGCTGCTGCACATGCGCTTGGACGTCCTGAGTTGGGCGCTCTCTTCACTGGGTTACTAGGTCTGGCTCTTGCGCTCTACTGAGTAAGGAGGCTAGATTTCGTATCCTTCTCTCATTGCCCCATCTAACGATCTTGATATCCCTAGAATTATACCAATCCATGCAATAGAGAGTTTGTTTATTTACTTGCAACTGCACCTTTCTACTACTCATCAGTACTTCCATTTGGTAAACCCACTGATAATTAATTTCTCTACAACCACGACAAAATTTGTGTCTTACCATTCAACCACGCACCACCCTATATACTACATCCGATACTTGTTCAATCAAGTTTCATGCATCACCCAAGTCCTTCCCTACCCCCTCATTATCACATTTGGAGTCCCCTTAATAACACTAACGATACTCCAACAATTGGGGTAAGTAAACCTCGGCATCCCGACAAGCAGGGTTTCTCCAACAGTTGGAGAAAACGAGATGTCCCCAAAATAGTTCGTCCCATACTTAAACACTGCAAATTGCCCCCAATCCATACCTCGTGACAAAGAAACAATCAACATCATGGGATCCTCACAGCCAAGCAGTCCGCTTCTCCAGAAGCCGCTAAAAGTAGCCTGCATCCAAATAGCCAGCGGTACCACCCTCCCGCTCCGTCCCCCCTCTCTCCCCCAACCCCACTACAGTAACTAACACACACAATATAGGCCCCGACAAAACCAAAAACCTCGCCCAAGCGCGCCAGAAAGTCCTCGAAGCAGCATCCTCCGGCGCCAACCTGATCATCCTCCCAGAATGCTTCAACTCGCCATACTCAACCGCCCAGTTCCGCGCCTACGCAGAGCCCCTATCGCCCTCACCCGACGAAACCACCTCGCCCAGCTTCTTCGCCCTGGCCCAAATGGCCCGCGACAGCGGCGCGTTCCTCATCGGTGGCACAGTCCCCGAGCACGATACCGACACAGACCGCATCTACAACACCAGCGCGGTATACTCACCGCAGGGGGAGTTGCTCGCCTCGCACCGGAAAATGCACCTCTTCGACATCGACGTGCCCGGCGGGATGTCCTTCCACGAGTCAGACACGCTCTCAGCTGGTAACCGCATCACGGTCGTCGATCTCGACGGATACGGGCGAATCGGTCTAGGAATCTGCTACGACATGCGCTTCGCAGAGCCGAGCGCAATCGCAGCGCGGCACGGCGCTTTCGCGCTGGTTTTCCCGTCAGCGTTTAACACGACGACTGGGCCGCTGCATTGGGAGTTACTGGGTAGGGCGCGGGCGGTCGATAACCAGGTTTATAGTGTTTTGTGTTCGCAGGCGAGGGGCAAGGATGGGGGGTATCCGGCTTGGGGGTATAGTCTTGTGGCGGATCCGATGGGGAGGGTTGTTGCGGGGATGGATGAGAAGGAGGGGATTGTTTATGCGGTGCTTGAGCCGGGCGTTATTGGGGAGACGAGGGTGGCGATTCCGGTTACGGGGCAGAGGAGGTTTGATGTTTATCCTGATCTTGGAGAGTTGGTTAGGTTGAGGTAGGTGGGCTGGGTTGGGGATGGGGAGTTGGGTTGATGTGATGGTGGTGGATGTGATGGGGGCGTGTTTTCTGCTGGGTATGTAGGAATATGAAACCTTGCGGTTTGATTTACTAGTCTATTGCCTGTAGATGTCTGTAGGGCTGTCATTCGAGCGTTGAGCGGGGCGTCCTGCGTCGAAATCCGACCATACGACCCATTTCAGCCCAGAACCCTACCGGTGGGGTGATGATAGACTCCTCGTAGGCATCAATCGCCGGCCTCTCCCAGAGAAGATCCACCTCGTGAGGTCTAATCCAGCGCGTTCTCTTAACAACCTTCCAAAACGCAAACAGACACGGAGCGACGAGCTGCATCGTGTAGTTCGAGAAGAACTTAGAGACGCTCCACGGGGTGAACGCGCTATATCCGTAGAAAACAAGTACTAGGGAGTGTATTACAAGCCCCACGTAGGCAGCGTAGGGCTGGAAAAATCCGTAGTACGGCATCTTTTTCCGGTCGACGCCCTGCGCCTGACACGCGCGGTAGTAGTGCACGAACGTGATGGACATGATCAGGAAGTTGACCAGACCCCCGCCAGTGATGAGATTCACGAGCCAGGTTAGCACCGTCGCTGAATCGCTGCCGACCTGGAGGAACGAGAGAAACGGGAACAACATCACGATGCAGAAGCAGTAGATCGGCACGCCTTGCTTGTTACAGTAGCGGAGGAGCCTAGGGGCGCGGCCCGCGAGCGCCAGACCGTAGAGCGATCGTGTCGCACAGTAAGTGTAGGTATTTCCGGCAGAGAAGATCGAAGTAAAGATCAGCGCATTCACAATATGGGGTAGCACGCTGACGCCAAGGTTCTTCATCGCTATCACGTATGGTGAAGCCGCCGCTGTGCCGTCGCCACCACCGCTTCCAAAGTAAAGGTCGACAAGAGCGGGATCGTTAGACGCGACGACTATTCCGACTGCGAGGGCTCCGACGACGAAGAATATGCAAAATCGGTAGTACACTGTTTTGAAGGCCGCTTTGATGTACACGCTTGGACGTTCGGCCTCGGCGGCTACCATTGAAATATACTCCGGTCCTACGACCGTGAAGCAGGCGCTCCATAGAGCGGCGAGGAAGCCTTCAAAGCGACCCAGATCGCCCTTGGTGTGGAATTCGACGAATGCCCCGGGGGACTTCCAGTGGCGGAAGCCGTATGCCTCGTGCTGGGGATTTCCGCCCACCATGGTGATGAAGGTGAAGGAGAAGAGGATGAAAATTAGGATGAGCTTGCCTCCGGAGAGCCAGAACTCGGCCTCCCCGTAGAAGCGGACTGCGAGGATATTTAAAGCGCTGTATTGTCGTTTTGTTTTAGGTCAGCTAGCGTTCCAAATAGAGAATAGCATCCCCACGATAAAGGGAGAGTCCAGGGACGCTGAAAAACCACAATAGCTGGATATATGAAAGGGACCAGCCCAAGAATAGTCGTCTTACGCATAGCAGATAATAACAGCAGCACAGACACCAGCCGTCGGGCCAGGCCTTGTAACCTCACTATTCCAGAAGGACATAACCATGCTCAGCGCGGTAATCTCAAACGGAATCAGCAAGGCTTCATAGAAGAAGAAGTTCCACCCGGCCATGAATCCCAGAGCATCGTCCACCCAATGTCCGGCAAGACGAATAAAACCGCCCGATACGGGCATGTAGGTGGTCATTTCTGCGATCGAGTTATTGACTAGGGCTAGAACGCCGGAGTAGAGTGTGTAGGCAAGCAATAGACTGGCAGGACCGCCTTTTGCGAGACCACCGCCGATGCTGATGAAGAGCGCGGTCCCGATTGAACCCCCTGCCGCGATGAGTTGGATTTGGCGGTTGTTGAGGCGGCGTTGGAGACTGCCCCAGCTTTCGCTGCTCTCGGAGCTTGTGTCGTCTGAGTATGGTGGGATAGGGGGTACAATCTCTGGGGGATTTTTCTCGTTCAGTGTCATCTTGATGATTGAGTTAAGAACCGGGCAAAACTAGACGTGGAGGTAAGAAAAACTGGCATCGGAGGGATAAACTGGTGATGGGTTGAGGAGGTGGATAACAAAGAAATGAGGTCAGACCCTCTATCAATCTTCCACAGTCTGTACAGTCAGTAGTGACTTATCATGGCTGTGACTTCACATCCCTGCAACGCTAGGCATGGGAGATATCTTCCGATGTCACCTGGATTGACGTATCAAAGAGCAGGCCTCTGACGCAATAGTATCTTATCTCTAGGTTGATTATAATCAATAAAACCAGGATGTGCTAAGACCCATGTGGCTGAAGGGATGAGCGGACGGAAAGAGCGAATAGAAGTATCCAGGGCAGTGAGGGCTTGGATGTCCTCTCACAAGCTACCATATTATAGGCTCAACGAATACGCGTGGTATCACAACACCCAGTCTTTAGTCACACGTCTCACAATCTCGATAGCATGGTTCCAGTAATTACGGCTTCTTGAGCGCCGCAGTTTACTCTGCAATGCGCCTATCCGTAGAGCGGAGGGCCCGAGTCCAACTACTGATAGAATAGGTCCAATTCTCACGTACTTATGTGTGGGGAAGGGATCTCTGATGCTGTTGTAAGTATTCTGACAGTTACTACAACTTTATACGATCTAGGTCTGCATTATCCTTTTCAAAGCGAAGAGCGTTGATTGTCTCTTAGGGTTATCAAGATTAGTACATTTCTGATTAGTAAATTCCTTGGCTATTGGATGCGTCCAACAAAGAAATTAAAGCATTGAATACTCTCCACCCCCTCCGAAAAAAAAATAAAATAAAATAAAGGATAAGGAATAAAAAAAAAAAAAAGAACTATGAAGATAGAGGTAGTAATTACTGACATGTAAACTGTTCCTTTTGAAGAGTAGAGTAAATCAACGAGGGGTCTTAGATTTACTTTGCTGGCGTGTTTTCATCCAAAGGCATCAAACACAGCGAGAATATTGATCAATTTTTTTCTTAAGATTAGGACAAGTTGATATGATAAAGTCCTGTAAATTAAAATAGTTAGTAAGATAATAGACTTAGCTAGCCCATAAAGCTATGACTTGCTCTATCATGTTCTAGTATAGATGCAAGTCTGCCTTCTTGATGAGCTTTGACAAGTCTATTCGGTTAGAGCCTGTTAGGGGACCAAGGTGGTTAACCCACTATCTTGGTGTGCTCAGGTAATACCATTTCATAACTCAGAATATGAAAATAAAACCTATATGGTAGATGAATCTATTGCTATCCCTCTCCTGCTCTGTGTTGATTTTTAATAAAGATGTGGTAATATGGAACACGGTCATCCCTTGGTCATGGGCCAGCATACTACACCGTATTTAAAAGATTGTTAGACACTTATCGTTAGCGCTTAATGGTTGCAACATGCAGAGGTAGTTCTTAGTTGTGGTCAGGAAGAGATGAATGTGAGATTGGAGGAAACATCGCTTCAAAAGCTTATTTCTTACATGTCATTGAGCTTTCATATTCGGTTGCTTGTTCGTTCTTATCTCTTTATCAAGGGAACAATGGGATTGTGCTATTTATTTCCTTGAGCCTATCGTATACAAGAGATGTAGGGTGTAATAGTCTTTGATGCTCTTGCTATGTGGTCGTCTCCCTATGCCTTTGTCCTGTTCCCTTGTTGTCTTTTCTCTTCTAGCCCTAGTCATAGATGTAATATATATAGGTGTCTTAAATCTACATATCCTGTCAGTTCCTGATCATTGTTATTGGTCTCCTTCTTGTCCTTCCCCTTCTCTCTTTTTCTTCCTTCTAACACTAACAGACAGAACAGATCGAGCAAAATGCCATGCGGGTTGTCATTCCTTCCCAAAAGAGCAATGTCTGACTTCAAGTATACCGACCAGCCGCTGTCATACAAGCTGGCTATGCAGGTAGGGGACCTCCTTCGACAAGCCCAGATTCCTCACATCCTATGGGGCGAGAAAATGTTCGATCTACTCTTGCTTAATAGCAACGTTGGGGTAAGTATATAGACACCATATTCCATACCCCCTATACACATACTAACTCACTGCAGACCCTAGACTTCGTCATTACAGATCATCATATGGACAACGCAATTCACATATTGAGAGACGCCGAGTTTCAAGATGAGGTAGAGACACTTCAGAACAAGAACTGTAGGTGGCTCAAAGACAAGCAAGAGAACATTCGACCCCTCCAGCCCTGGCCATCCCACTGGTTCCATCTCGACCCCAAGCCAGCCTGTAAGGACACCTACTGCCAGGGTCACTGCGGCCGCTCAGTACGTCTGTACCTCAGATGTCATGCGGACCTCGTCCTACATCGAAAGTCGGATTGTCTCTGGTCATTCCCTGATTTTACCCTCGACGATCCGGACTACAATAATCCCAACTATATGCTCGCTAACGACCGCCGGCTTCCGGAAAGTGAACCAGAGGATCTGGGCCGGATCTCTGCCCCCAATTGTCGGCTCCAGATCCTTACCCCCGCGTGCTACATTGAATCTATCATCACTCTCCGCGCGCGTGACTGGCTGGCCACTGATCAGGGAGAGCATTGGTATAAGATCTTGCTTCGTATTTTCAATACTCATAAGAATCGCCCAATTCCTGGTAGATGCGCTCTGCTTGGGCCTACACTCCTTCGCGAGCCGTTTCAGAAGTGGTGGAGTCTTTTTTTGAAGGACGTTCCGCCCTATGATCATGACCTCGTTGTAGCACACCTTCGTGAGATAGAAGCTGGTTTTGTAGAGTTGCGGGAAGCTTTGATTACAGATGGTGGTCTTCCTGAGACGCCGTTTATCTGGGCTCTGAGAACGGTTTGAATGTGGGGTTTTGTAGGCATCTTTATGCTTTTTTCTTTGGGTTTTATTTGACTAACTTAGCTATTATATAGACTATGCTGCATGATCAAATGATTTGTTCATTGTAGATGGAAAAGTATATCAACATGTACGGCTGCTCTTGCCTCTTTTGATATAAGCTCTAATCAGTGCTGCTCAACACATGGGTATATATCCAGAATAGTATCAACAAGTTCAAAAACCTAATATGGCCCAATCTAGTAGGAGAGTAATTTACCTCATTCCAGTAATCAACCAAAGCTACACTGCCCTAATACCAGTGGTGGGTTTGGCATGGTCAATCGTAAAAAATGATCTCCAAGAGCGTCACAAAGCGGGCCCAGAGACGTGATCTAATCATGACTCATTCACTGTCATATATGCTCCTTCCATATTTGGTAATTCTTATTCCTATATAAGAGCATCAGCCATTTCCCCTCCCACCTGAAACTTTCTCCTTCTTCCATACCACTCTCATCTCATCTACTTCAAGCAATCTTTCTTCCATCTCTCATCAGACTTCTATCCATCTTACCCTTCAACAACTTTCATCATTTATCTCTAGCGTATTGTACGCTCAGTATTCAACAAGGTGGGTACTTATTCCGATGACCCGGGATGGCACATCGTGTAGGAGGAGCTCTGAGGGTTTATAAAAACCTGGACGAGGTTTCCAAGATCCTGGCGAGGAATGTAGTTTACCCATTTAGCCATGATATTTTTTGGGGTTAAACCCATTATCTTTCTATAGGTTTGTTCTAGCCCGAGTGTGGACCTGGGAAACTGTTTCTGTATGGTCCTCGTCTAGGCTCTGGCTTCCTTGCGGAGTCGAAAAACGGGAAAGCGTAAAGAACGTGATTAGGTGGTCTCAGACGGTGGGGAATTTGACTGATACGATACAGTTTTTGCTAGACTGTTTGCTTCCCTTGCACACTATGTTGAAGTCTAGGAGATCCAGCGTCCTTGGGGCGAAAGTAGTTACAGATGGATAGAGCATTAGTAGACATTGAATGCACAGCGTTGAACAGAACCGTGTCTGGGTACATTTCGCAGCTCATCGATCCAAGTGTCATTTTTTATGTTACAACACATTCTTCAGCAATTCTCTAGAAAAGCTAAAATCGCCCTCATCATACGTCCATCATGGTACCTCATGACGGAGTCAATCGCAGGCTGGACATGAGTGTCACCAGGCGCCACAGCAAGGACAAAGTCACTTTCCTTGATCCGGTCAAGGTCCCCCTGACCATCAACACGGACAGTCTCACCCCCAAGAAAGTCCCGCCCAAAGCCAACACAAGAATCAAAGATGACCTCCCCAGTCCCCACTGCCAGTATCGCTCTGCGACACACAGCACGCTCTCCCCCACCAGGAAAAAGCCTCTTCCATAAAGCGAGCGAACCCTCCGCCTCAAACGGATTACACCACACATCATCTAGCACCGGGTTATAAAGATCCGTGAACTGTGTCACTCTATCCAACGTTAAATGATCGTGTCGTGCTTCGGCTCGCACATCCCTTTCTTCGATAGCAGACATCGCCACCCAGGGAGACACGAGTAAGACGGCCTTGAATTGACCACCATTGAGATCGAGTGGGGGTGCGTGTGGTGACGGATGGGTGATGTGGGCTAACAAACACGCTGTGAGATTCCCGCCTGCGCTGTCGCCGCCGATGATGAGGTCCTTCACTTCGATGCCTTCGTCCTCGAGGAGGAACCTCAGGCTGGCGACGGCTTGAACTAGTTGGCTTGGGTACTGGTGCTCTGGGCTGAGCGCGTATTCCAGAAAGATAACCTGCTTCGCGTGACAGGCTGCGGCGCAGCGCAACAGGAAGGGGATGTGTGCTTCGGCTCGGATGGGGTTGTGGTAGCCTCCGCCGTGGGAGTAGAGTATTGTTGGTCCGTCAGGCTGTGAGTTAGGAGCGGTGACGAAGTGGAGGATTGGTGCGGGGATGCTGTGTTTGTCTCCTAGAGTCACGTTGTCTAAAGAGATTGCTTTATGCTCTAGACGGTGTTTGCGACAGTAGTTTTCAATCCTGGGGCCTGTTAAAGGCTTGCGTAAATGTAAAGCCTGTTGCTTCTTTGTTAAGCTGGCTTCAAAGGCATGTAGGTACGCCAGGGCGAGTTTCTGCCGCCAGTTTAATAGAGATGCTTCACCGCGTGATAGACATAGCGATGTGAATCTGGCTGTGAGGTGGATGACTGTATACAGAAGGGTCAGAATTGGTCAGGGCTACTACGTGAGCGAGACGGTAAGGACCTACCCAATAAGGGGACACGCCACGCGAGTGAAACAATGTCAGAGATGCTTAAGAGCCCCATAGCTGCGGTATGCGACTACCATGAGTATCCAATGCCACCTTTATTACTTAGGGAGTTGTGTTGAGGCTGTATCGAGTGAAAAGTGGAGATGCAAAATGCGGAGAGAGAGACCGTAGGGACCTCGGCTGTTAGTTGCTTGGCGCCTCTGGGCATGTCAGCGAGGCATTAGGGCCTGAGGGCTTGTATACAGATTAGCTATGTATATTAGTGTAGAAATATTAAAATGATATAGATGTCTAGCAATATTGTAGTAGTATTGTTCTTTTTTCTATGTTCGTAATCTTTTGGGTTATGAGTATTCGTATGTTTGCCCAAATTTGTCGTCTTGAAACTAAGTTCTGTAGATTGGATTCTAGGTTTATGTCAATTAGGACCTCAACAGTCTAGGTTCTATAAATGAGGGTGTGAAATCACATGTGGTCATATGCAGGCAAAACTTTGTATAATCAGAATCATTTATACCACCACTGGCTTACAGAAGTAGTAGGGCCAAACGTTTGATGGTATAGGGTTTCGGAGAAACGCCGAGATTAGTATACTTTATTTATTACTGAAATTGAATGTTCTAAAATGACCTATCAGTAAATTTGATACGAAGAAATTTGTGGAGTAGAATTTAGCTTTTGTGAGAGGAGATTGGAGCTCTTGCTTCCATCTCCCTTGCGTTGATGTTGGTGATTCTCGAACAGACCAAAGGGACAGAAGATACTTCCATAAGTGCATAAGTCATGAGCTATAAATCGTTGACAAAGTAAGTTATATTTTCAGTGCCTATAAGTGGGAAACCATGCATGATCTATATACTGTGATGGATCTGAACGGGCTAAAGGTATCTATTTTGTCATCTATCAGATTCTCCAGAGGTCTCATAATGACATGTTCCTCCTCCAAGCAAGCTCTCTTGTGCTTGAACCCAGATATAAACCCATAATATTGACGCCTCTCTGCACACTCTCGCTGATTACCTTAACTCCCCTTACCAGTAGGGCTGACTCCATCTGAAGATGGTCGTCTCAAACCTCACCATCGTCCAAGAAGCATGGTTTCAAAAGCAGGCCCTAGTGGAGAATCTCTTTCAAAGCGGCGAATTGCAGCCCGTGCTGTTGCATCATGCCCTTCTCTTAACCATTCCACCATTTGTGGCCGCCATGATCCCGTCACACTCAGTTCCGTGCATCCGGAAAATACGGCTCTTCGCATATCTTTGGACGGTTGGTATGGGATTCTGGATTCTGCAAAATTGCCGGGCCTCATACTTTGCAAATGGTTTTTGGCTTGGATTGATGGTGGCGTCTTTTGCTTGTCGTTGGGCGTCCCTATTGGTTTTCCGAGATGTAGAGACGGATTTTCGCCGAATCGAGCGTCATACTGTTGCAGTACAGAGAATGACGGATCTCCTAACCCTCGCTGATGGCAATGACTCTCGGAGCAAGAATAATAACGAGAAGGAACAGAATCGTGCATCGGAGTGGAACGCGCGCCAGGGAGAACGGGAGGTTTTCCAGTGGCAGGGATATCCTCGGAACTTCTGGCATCGGGTTAGCTGGATCTTCTGCCTTTCTTTCAGCCATCGAGGCAGCGCCTGGAACTGGCGCAGTAAATCCTCTCCGCCGCTCCCAAAGCCCCTGCTCGAGCAGCTTGCAAAACACCCAGATGACCCCATGGATATCGGGGATGTACCGTTCCAGCCCGCCAGCGTCCTTTCTGCTTTTGCAGTAGTCTGTAAAGCCTACATTCGATTTCGTCTCTTTAAGCTGGTGGCAATGGGTGATCCATACTTCTGGGGCGAAATCGACTCTGACATGCCCCTTCCGGGGACCTCCATCGCGCTTCCTGCAACTTCGAGTCTCGTCCGCGGCTATCGCACCTTCCTATGCACGTTTGCTGCTCACACTGCGATGACTTTCGTGCATGCTATTGTCTGTTTCTACATTATACTGTTGGCGTATATTTCCCCGAAGCTCTCGAACCTTCTACTTCTCCAACCAGCCGATCAAGCCTGGCTCTACCCCAGTCTCTTCGGACCCTTCTCGGCAGTCTTTGATCGCGGCCTCGCCGGAATGTGGGGAACGTGGTGGCACCAGTACTACCGATTCGATTTCTTGTCGTGCTCGAAATGGATTATGCAGTTTCTTCCACTGCTGGTCGTAAGATCCAGGGTAGCTCACGGCCTCGTGCAAACGGTGATAGGCTTTGCTGTTTCGGGACTCGACCACGGGCTCGGGAGTTACACGGCGATTGCCGACACGAGGCCGCTGACAGGGACGGCCTTGTTCTACGGGTTACATGCAGTGGGGGTCATTGTTCAGGGGCTTTGGAGTACGTTCGTTGCTTGGAGGCTGCCGTTTTATCGGCGCATACCGCCGAGGTTTCTCAGATGGGCGAATGTCGTCGTCGCCCTTGGGTATTTCCACCTTACGGCTCCGTTGATGCTTGATGATTACGCTCGCTGTGGGATCTGGCTGACGGAGCTGGGTCCTCTAAGCATTCGGTGGAATGCGTTACTATCAGGTGGCGATACATGGTTTGACTGGGATTCGAATGTGGTGCAACTGTGGCGGGGGAAAAGCTGGTGGACTAGTGGGATCCGGATCTTGTAAAGGTAGTATGGTATTCTACTGTGTTTTTCCCATTTTGACATGTCTTATATCTACTCTTTATTGCTTGGTATCATATACACTTAGCTCTCGAATAAACAGCGAAATCAGCTACTTGGAGTTCGAAAGTAGTCTAGAAGTACTCTTCTCACTGCGTCAAACTGTATACCACCCGGAGTGAGCCCTCAACTACCTCAGATAGATCAAAATAAGTATTTTACTGCACTCTGAGTTGCCTGCGTACACTGTGAATCTACTACATCTAACTAAGTTGGGTCACCTGCTCAACCCCTGACACCCTATTCATATTCGATGCATCTGAGGTTGCAGCACTCGGACATCAAACACATGTTCGCCCTTGCAGAATCTCACAGTGCTGCGGAGTATTGTTGATGTTATAAATAATTTGACTTTATCAGATGGGATTGATATTTGACGACCGGAATAATGTTGCGCTGCTGCAAGGGATAGCTGATATCGGTTTATTCCCGCGACTGATATCAGGCTATGGGGTAGTTTTCGACGTCAGGCCCTCTCCCTTGCAGTTGTCTATATACAGGGTGATGTGAGCCGTTGGAAGCTACCCAAAGTCTCTACAGTGACAATTGATGTCAGATACATAAAAGCTCCTCCAACCTTCGTAGTTCTAATGCAATACATATAAGATCTTATTCCGCGTATCCTCACCATCTCTCTTTTTTCATAACCTCCGTTCAGCAAATCAACCAAAATGAAGCTTCATTCTATCTTGGCCGTTCTCGTGTCCACCCAGGTGCCCGTGGCCATCTGCAGTGCCCTCCAACAAAGCCTGTCTAGCATGAGCCAAGTGCACGGCCACGTCAAGAACGTTCACAAAGCAGTCGAGTCTTACAACGGGGGCATCATGGACCTAGTCAAACTCAGCTATGCCAGCAACAATCTCGACCGTGCAATCGACGAGGCAATGCAGCACAATAGTCAGCGCGAGCCACTTGACGCGGACGAATTTGAGCATTATAGCAAGTCTTTCGATGAGTTCCACCCTGCTGTTGTCGAGACTATGCGGGCGCTAGGCCGCAAGGTAAGCATTGCCAAGAGAAACTTCAGTATTTATTATTGAGTACTGATGCTCAATCATGCAATAATAGGCCTCCCACTTCAAGTCAACCGGCTCCAAGACGGGCAATCGGATCGTCATCCAGGCGATCAAGCAACGGCAGGAAGAATTTCTCGACAGTATTAGGAAAAGTGTTCATGAGGATAATGTGACTGCCCTGGATACGGGATGTGAAGACATTGATTCTGCATTTCGGGATACCTACGACGAGTTCTGGCTTTGATTCTGTTCGACTTTGGGGTAATAGCGGACTGGGTTACCGCCGTTGGCTTGACGTCTGAGCCTTGTCTTTTGGGGATGTCGGCTTGAGATGTGTTGATCTACATATACTTTTTGATTCTTTTGGAAGAGAAGAAATTTTCTTGTATCAATTTGAAGGACATTATCTATTACCTCTCCCAAGTGGGTTACTTGTGTCTTGCCAGTTCTTACTGGGGAATTCGTAGTACCAACGGTCAGCATTTGTTTTCTGTCTTCTTTCGGCCCTTATTGTAAATTTATCTGCTTAATATTTAATACATGTAATAACTTCGGATCCAGATCCAGAATGCAGGTGGCTTTTTTTCAAATAGCCCAATATTCTGTCGATCATAACTTTAAAAACCAAGATCTTAGGCATCACCTGTCAAATCTACCCCTGTAGAATGTCTATGGCTCGGGGTGTGGAATATTGACAGGAGATCTATTACATGAATTAAATAGTATCTAGTTGATCAAATATGGGTTGGCCCATAGCAACTACGACCGCCGTTCGAGAAGCAATGGAAGCAGGCTCTTATACCGATGGACCTTCCCTACTTCCAATAAAAGGCACCCAGCACAGCGCAGGTGAGTTTTTATGTTTTTTTGGAAGTCATTCGATCAGATACACTGGACAGGGCCTCAAGTTGAATAACAAGCTTTAGAGGTACAAAATGTTTACATATACGCCAACCGCCTATTTGATCCGCGATCGAGCGGCCTCGACTGGAATTGCAGAGAGCCCATGGAGAAAATGGCCATCCCGCAACTGAACAGACCATTCGACAAGCTGTATCACATGGGTGTTGTCTGCCTTCCTGCAAGTTTCTGCTTGGACGACTCCCTAACGCTACTCGACAAGCTCGCGGAAGGGCTTCTCTATCAGCATGAAGGCTGGTTGGCGTTCAGCGCGGCCTCCGGCAATGGCCGCAAAGTCCCACGATTTCTGCTGAAGATGATCTCGGCCTTGGAATACGTGGGACAAACACGCAAGTCCAGCGAAGAAATAAAGTGTTTGCGTGAGTATTGATGCAATATTCACAGGCCGGTGGCTGCCGTTTACTAAGTTACTACTCCTCGCAGAACAGGAGATACTAAGGGTTGACAGAGAGAAAAAAAAGCGCCCAGTATATCGAGCCATACACTTCAACTGCCATGACTTTGCGATAAGCTTCGCTGCCCTACTGGTTGACCAGCCTGTGCCGATTTCTCAGCTGAGAGATCTCTCCTGGTACTCCGAGCATGCGAAGTACAGGTTCTGCAGGCTCCACGCGCACTACTCCCCGCGTGTTATAGGTCTATCTCTCTGTTTGTCAGTTGTTTTCTTTTTAGCAGAGAGTGTTGGTGTGGGAATTCCAAGAATTGTAGGTATTTATATGGCCTTTTTGGCTGCTGTGTTAGTAGTCTGTCATGTGTTGTGGGAGGCCAGCAAGAGAACTGCTGAAAGGGCTCGCTTTCACTGGAGAAGTGTTCTTCAAAAGCGCTTTCCATTGTTAGACGTCGTCTGTATTAATTTGGCACAATATGGCAATGGATGGGCTTCTATGGACGGAGCTGAGAAATAAATTCAGCCTAGTGGACGAGGAATAGGATATCATCTTCCGTTTCGTACGAGGTATGGTGATAGGGCATCAGCATTGTTAACCCTAATATATACGCCATATATGATATTATCCCAAAAGAACAATTCAATAGCTTGTTGAGCAGGCCACTGGCTCTCTAATTGTTTTTTTTTTCCTTTTCATTATTACCATGTCATTCTTTCACTCTAGGTATTATTGATCTTAACGAATTATTATCCTATTCTCAAACTCTATCAGGGTACCCTGGGAGTCCTCAACTCTAACAAGATTCAGTATGTATAGACCCAGTCATTTCTACGAGATCCACAAAAAATGTGAACAAATTCGTAGGTGAGGGCTCTTCAAATTACCCTAATCACAGCGTCATCATCAATCTGTGTTCCTGCATATGCTATGTCAGGCTCAGCTTTGATCGCCACTGCGCATATTAGAATCTGCTAGAGGAGAGAATGCCTGCATCAACCCCTTTAATCAAACTGCTGGATTTTTTAGAACTAGTCGGTCCGTCAATAATTGATGGGTTGGTTGCCTTCTTCTTTCTAAGAAAGATAGAAAATAAGAGAAAAATAAAATAAAAAAAAGGGTAAAAAATATTCTGCCCTCATTATAACACGACATGTCATGGAGCGATCTGCATATTGGCATAATAAACTATTGGCAATAAATCGTGGGGCCCATGTCCCTATTCCCCTGCTCAGTGATGCGTCTCACGTCTCACGTCTCACGTCTCTCCCTTATCTAGATACGGATATGAAACTTGGCACTTTTGCAGTTGCCGATATCAGGATAAGTCCTAGATTTTATGGCTCACACGGGAAAGGTACCCACGATGAGATATCAGATGTCTGTCTGTTCTTTGCTTCCACATGACTACCCCTTGCGTGCCGTAGAAATTTTAACTTAGATGTTTCGAACGAGCACTGCAGAATGCATGCTGGAGTCAAGATCTCTTAAACTCCGGGAGGGCCTTAGAAAGTAGTATGTTAACTTGCCAAATCTGAATTCACTATTTGAAATATCAACAACAGATGTCAAGACAATGATCATCGAATATGTTGCCAGCCACCACCCTGCCATTTCACTTGCCGGGCTTACATGTATAGCAGTAGGTTGTTTTTGAGATCCATTCAAACCGAACATGTTCTGAACAATCTATGCAGATATCTGGGTACTGTGTGTACCAAATCTATTTCCATCCTCTGAGCAAATACCCAGGACCTCTAAGTTCCAAGCTCACCTCCTTCCGGGCGGCCTACCATGCATGGACGGAAGACCAACACCTGGATATATGGAGATGTCATCAGAAATATGGTAGACGCCACTAGTCCCAGATTCAACCTAGCGATGCTGACTCCCATAGGTCCCATAGTTCGGTACCGGCCTGATTACATTTCATTCAACACGGTAGATGCATACAAAGGTAGGCAAAAGGCATCTTATTCTCTGGCCTCGAATTTTAGCTGTAATTCACTAACAGACTGCCAACATAGATATCTACTCCGGTGACACGACCACCAAGCCCCGAGTCTACGAGCACCTGCAACGCCAGCACGCAAGTATTCTCACACTGCGCGACAACAAGGCGCATAGCATTCGACGGAGACTGCTGGGTCATGGATTAAGCTCCACGGCGGTGACAGACATGGAGCCTCGAATGCTGCGCCATGTGCGCAATTTCTGCCATGCATTAGGCGCGGGGCTTGATACCACGCAGGGTGAAAAGGGTGCGTGGGGAAGTCCGTTGGAAATGGCCGACTGGTGCAGCTATCTTACGTTCGACATCATGGTGGATATTGTCTTCGGGGTCAGCGGCGACCTGCTCGTTGACCCTTCGCAACGGTCTATAGTGGAGGATATCGGCATCTCCAGTAAAAGAGCTTTTGTGCTGATCAATGCACCGTTGTTGTATCTGGGACGCATGGACAGGAAGCTGTTCCCTGGCTCGGTGAGCAGTCGGAGGAGGTTCTTGCGGCTTGTTGATGAGCTGGTGGCTAGAAGCACGTCGCTTTCGGCGGAGGAGAAATCTCGCGCTGTCGTTCATAGACTGCTGGCCGGGAGGGATGCAGAGGCGAATGGTGGGAATCCGGATATTCAATCGCTCGTCTCTGATGCTACTACTCTGACTGTTGCCGGTATGTTTGATCATCACTTGTCAAGGAACCTAGCACTGATCAATCACACTACAACAGGATTCGACACAACCGCACCAGCCCTAAGCGCCACATTCTTCTACCTAAGCCGATCCCCATCCGTCTACAACCGCCTCGTAACCGAGATCCGCCAGCGATTCTCCTCATCCGACGAGATCAAACAAGGCGAGCCGCTAAACAACTGTACCTACCTGCGCGCCTGCATCGACGAGACACTGCGAATAACACCACCCGTCGCCACTGCCCTCTTCCGGGAGGTCCTCCCCGGCGGCGAGCTGATCGACGGACACCACGTCCCTGCGGGATACCACGCCGGCACAAGCGCATACAGCGTCCACCATCGAGCTGACTATTTTCACCTGCCGAACGAGTACATCCCCGAGCGCTGGCTGAACCCGTCGGAGACGAGGGGTGGGGTGCATAATCCGGCGGCGTATATTCCGTTTCTGCGGGGCCCGCGGTCGTGTTTGGGCCGGTCGTTGGCTTATTGGGAGTTGCTTGTTACGGTGGCGATGGTATTGTGGGAGTTTGACTTGAGGGCTGTGGATGGGTCGGAGGCGGGTGTTGGGGGTGGAGATTCGATGTTGGGTATGCCTGGGAGAAATAATCCTGGGGAGTATCAGCTTTTTGATCGGGGGACTTGTGGGAGGGTTGGGCCAGTTGTGCAGTTTAGACGGCGGGATATAGTGTAGTCATAGAAGTTTGCTATCCTGTTATAGTTTTATTATAATGAAGGAGCACACGCTTTTGTTTGGGTTGGAATGGGCCTTAAACTTCGAATACAATTCAACTTGTCGTCTGTATGCTACGTATGTAGTTTACGTAGTGAAAAGCAGTTCAATGTACTGGAATGCGAATTGGTAGGATCTTATTGTGTGAAAAGTCTCAAGATCGAATACCTAGTACAGAGAGGAAATTGTTGATTGCATTATTCCTGTCTTCTTCCTCGAAGCTTATCCTTTTGTGAGCATTCTGATCAAATGATATCACAGCATAACATCAACCAGTTTCATCAGTCAACCAAAATTTTAACACTTGATTAAAGTTTATCGTCGGAGATAAATGTCATTTGATTGAGCCTTACATTACTAGATGGAAAATACAGCTTTATTAGCAGCATGCAGCACAGCCCTGTCTATAACTGCATTAGGAATAAGCCCGTCACTGCCAAGCTCCCTCAGCCTCTGTCTAGGAATTTAGATCGAATTACAATATCATTCCCTTTACACCCTTTGTGCCCCTCAAATGTTTTGTCCTTCTTATCAATCGGAAAAAGAGCATCAATGACAGTCTCTGTGACCATCGATCATTTCGTGGTCCAGACATGTTTGACGGTCAACGCCAACGCGATGCCTCGGATTCGGAAGAAAAAAACAAGTCGGTCTCGTATGTCAAATCATGGCGACTAAATCCCCTAAAGCGCCCTTGGACAAGCACAGAGCAAGACATAAGCACCGGGACAGATCACTCTCGCAAGTGGATCAAGGGCGTCGTCCTCTGTTCGTGGGTTATTGCCGCAGTCCTCGTCTTGAACATTATCCTCACCGTCGCCGCCGTCGTTGTCGCCTATTCAAAAAACAACGAAAAGACATTCTCCGTTGCGTCCCTGTATATGGGGAAATGCTCCGTGGCCAAAAACTCGACCACCGGCGTGCACCTCGTGATTAACATCCTGAGCACCGCCATGCTCGGCGCAAGTAATTACTGCCTGCAATGTCTTGCGTCTCCGTCGCGATCGGAAGTGGATGAAGCGCACGGCCAAAAGACCTGGCTCCAAATCGGCGTGCCAAATATCGTCAGTCTCCTCCGTAATCAACGAGGGAGACGATGGTATCTGGGAGCTGTTCTGCTCACCACGTCGCTGCCGATCCATCTGATGTTTGTGCCGCGTCACTGTCCGGACTCTTTCGCACAAGGCGGACGTAACCACGGTTTTTTGCTAATGTTCTTGTCTTGTCGATTAGTTACAATTCTGCCGTGTTTTTCTCGGTGGGACCGGCTGAATACACTGTCGTCGTTGCGCAGGACAACCTCATCCGCTATCACGATAATTCGACCATCTTCGAGCAATGCTTCGCTGAGAACGTCGGTATTGAGCCTCTGCAATTCAACGCGGCGCTCAAGGATGGGGGCTTCAAAACACTTTCTAAACAAGACTGCGTTGAGTCCTTTGCCCAAGATTATGCATCCGGGCAGCGAACACTCGTCCTGGTAACGAACGCCTCCATGCCGGACTCACAACCAGTAGCTTGGGTGGGGAAGGGGAACTATCGAAGCTTCGACGTGAAAAGCGACAGTGTCTTCGGATGGCTATGTGGCGACGACTATCGCTGCAGCAAAAGCCAGGCTGAGGGACTCATCGAGGATTGGTCAGTCCAGGCACGGAGATGGTCGACTCCCAGCCTACGTCTCAAGATGCCTACGGCAAGGGGAGACTATACTTCCCAGACCTATATTACCCCAGGATCATACGACTTCCCTGACACGGAAGACACTCGTCGTCTAGCTGATCTATTGGACAAGGATCCGTTCAAAGAAGAGCTGCAAGCAGACCTCGATAACCCTGCCCTCTGGGATGACAGTTCCTTTGCGAAGAATATTGAGATCCTGAGCCAGGAGACCACCTGCGCGTACTCGGAATATGAGCCTGATAAATTGCCACGGAGATACCCCATCGACCACTGCATGTCGCTGCCAAGTCAAGAAACCTGCCAGCTCTTCTTTAGCCCACTGATCTGCATCATCGTCATCGGTTGCAATATAGTCAAGCTGATCTGCACGCTACTCACCGCGCGCGACAGCAGAGAGGACCTCTTCCTGACTGTCGGAGACGCAATCTCATCTTTCTTAACCCATTCAGACCCGACCACCGAGCGGGCCTGTCTCCTTTCCAAGGCCGCCGTGAACAAAGGAACGCTGGGGTGGTGCAAATACACGCGCAAGCCCCGTAAGCCTCGGCAATCTGACGCAAAAGAGCCACAGCTTCCCGTCCGCCTACCTCCCCGACAAAGATGGTTTCAAGCCGCGAGTATATCGCGCTGGCTCTGCACGCTCGCCATGTAAGTAGCCACCCACCACTCCCCTCGCGCCAGGCATGTCAAACCCAACACTGACCCTCCTCCCGCCTAGATTCGTCGCAATCCTAGTCCCAGCCGGTATAGTCCTCCGCCTCGGCATCATCGACTTCACAAAATCCTACGGAGGAAATTCCATCTGGTCCTCCGGCCTCGGCGAAGTCACTACGGCCACAATCCTCAGTAGCATGGACATCCCCGCCACAGCAAGCGGCATCTTCTCCATGGTGTTCATGGCCAACATTCCGCAGCTGCTCGTCTCCGCAGTCTACTTCCAGTACAACGCCCTCCTTACCTGCATGCTCAGCGCCGTCGAATACGACAAGTACGCCACGGACCGCAAACCCCTGCGCGTCTCCTGGCCCCGCCGCGACCAGCGCTCCACTTACTACCTCAGCCTTCCCTACCGCTACAGCCTTCCCCTACTTCTCGTCTCCGCCATCCTCCACTGGCTCGTCTCCCAGAGCCTGTTCTTCGTGCAGATCGTCCCGTTCGACCGGAGGGGCGTCCCTCAACAATCCGAGCAGGTCGTTACCTGTGGCTATTCGCCTCTCGCTATTATCTGCGCTATGATTCTGGGCGTTGCGCTTCTTCTCGGAGTCGGCCTGCTTGGCTTGCGCCGCTTTAAATCCCGTATGCCGCTCGCGGGCCAGTGCAGCGCTGCTATCAGCGCTGCCTGCCATCCTTTATCTAGTACAGACGATCATGCCTTGAAACCTGTGCAGTGGGGTGAGGTTGAGATGCCTCGAGCTTTCTCATGGCACAATGAGCTTGGGGATTCTCCCTCGTATCGGAGCGAGTGTGGTGAGCTAGGTCGGCCGACTGAGACGGGCTTCTTTCATTGCGCTTTCTCGTCGGGTGAGGTCTCTGAGCCGAGCGCGGAGCGCTTTTATGCTTAGTTGGTGGATGGCTTCTTCGGATTATTGTGTGATGATATACGTATATATTAATGCGGGTTCTATTGGTAGCGTGGGGTGGTGTTTGGATATACTCATTATGACAAGCGGTATTTGTACCTTTCCGGCTGTGAATAAGTTCATAATGGTGACACTGGATATGATCGTCTTGTACCTACCTGTTCATGTATAAATGATTTATATCATTATCTGATGATGATGAATGCAGTATACTTCCCTCTTGAAAAAAGGAGACAAGGTTGTGGCAAAATACATGCTACCCCCTGACCGTGACGGAGTCTCCTCTGTGCGAAGATCCCGATTCCTCTCCAGTTTCTCAGAGCCTTGCTCTCCACATGCAAGACAATCTCTAGAAAGCCAATCTCTAGAAAGCCAATCTCTAGAAAGCCAATCTATAGAAAGCCAATCTATAGAAAGCCAATCTATAGAATTTCATATTAAAGCCTCTACTAACTGAGCTTAATCGAAGAGTAAGTCTTCATAATGGATAACTAAGTAATAAGTAGATAGGTAGTAACTATCGCCAACTCGCCTAACTCAGTCTGGTATCAAAAGCATAATATCAAACACGCTAAATAAACCGAACAAAGACAAAATACAGTACACAATTTAGATCACCCGTAACTCCGATATTGGATATCGTCTACGCCTGCGCAAACTAGACCATTTCCCCTCAACACACTCACAAACTCCTACCCAGAGGCTTCGCTCGCTTGGAGATACTCCGCACCTGGTGTTGCTTGATGCGCGCGAGACGAGCCCTGTCATATCATGATCAGCATTAACTTCAACAAGCCTTTCTCGACAACTTCGTCCTGAAAGATAGCTAACCACCCTCAACAGAACAACAGACGGGAAGAAAGGGTAGTAACTCACTCCTCGGACGCCTCCCTATCCAACCTCCTAACATGCTCCCTTGCATCATGCACCGCCTGCCTCGTCGCCATCAGTGCCTTACTCGCCTCTTTCTCCATCGCCTCGGCGCGCGTCACTTGCTGTCTTGCTGCGCGGATAGACGGGTCTTCTTCTTCTTCTTCGTGTCGGTGGAAGATGCTGTTGCTGCGGTGGCGACTGCTGTGGTGGTGATGTTTGCGGTGGTTGTGGTTGTGGCTGTGGCTGTGGCTGCGGCTGTGGCCGCTGCGGCCGCTGGAGCTGGAGCTTCTTGAGGCACGGTTGGAGGCATAGGAGTGAGGGGATGGGGGGGAGGAGGAGGAAGTGTGTGGGCTGAAGAGGGCGTGGAGGGCGGAGGAGTGGTTGTCTGCGCCGTGGGAGGAGGAGGCGGCTGATTTGCGGTGGAATATGGGCATTTTTGGGAGTATGTGGGGTTAGGCTTGGGTAGATGGGGGTATAATGAAGAGGTATCTAGTGTTTGTGATAGTTTTGGTTGTTATAATTCTTTTGAGAAACGGAAACAGGAGTGTTCATGAAAATAGCCGTATATATACCTTCTCCTGGCATATATTGTCCACTCCATCCTACACGGCTTTACTGTCCCCAAGAAAGCCATCACTGACGTCAGTGGTCCATTCCAAACGACCCCAGAATATCCCTGTCCACCACAATCAAATCCCAAACCATACTGTGAAGAGTGTCTCATCACGCTAGGTCCCGTTGGATACGACTGTGGAGGTGGCGTCGGGATCTGCACTGCTGGTAATACGACATTGGAACAAAATGGCCGGTGACATCACGGTGCCTCCATAAGTTAATATATTTTGTTTCTGATGGTACGGTGAGGAAGACAAATGTTTGATATATGATGTATGCGTTTGCAGGGTTGTCCTGAGTTGGGAATGCATGATGGGCGTGAGTGGTGGTTATGACGGGCGAATCCATGCTGTCCAACGCAGCTCCGTCCGGTGGCTGATTAGTTGTTCTCAACGTGGAGGTGTTGATTGTAGGGAAAAGGTAGGGAGGAGGAAGAAAGATCATAGTTATGTCTATATATTATAATTAATAGTGATAAAATCCATAAAATATTATTATGTAGCTATAAATAGTTATTAATCATTGATTCATTTATAACGATATCATAACCAGTTACAGCCAGCCACGACCAGCCGCGACTGTTAAATAGCCGCTGCCAGCCCCTTGCAACTTTCCCATCAGCCCAGTATGCTAGTATTGTAAAGCTAAGGGTTCGGGTATCATTCTTATTGATCATCATGGCCAGTGAAATTTGCCAAACATCCGAGGTGGGATGACTGAATGATTCGAAATCTGGAAGCTGGCAGGATGGTTGTTTCGTTTGAAGATAAAACGTTGGGGAAATCGGTCATAAAATCATCGACTCCACATCCTGTCAACGAGGCAATATATACCCCATACCAGACAAGTCGACCGCTCACACCTGATCTGATCGTCTTGTAAACCGGAGCCAAAGCGGAGAAGGGCCAAGAGTGTAGTGATCCTTTTGCTGGGCCCAGAAGGCCTCTTCCGTCTGGGACGGTGCTAAAGCAAGATCGTATCGGCGTAGAACTTCCGCAATAACCAGTCGGAGCTCCATCAGGGCGAGCTGTTTGCCGGCGCAAGCGTAGGGCCCTGTAGTAAGTGAGTACGCTTTGGTCAGTGACGTGGACGATGGCGCATTCCGAGCAGCCCTCACTTACCGCCGTTGAACGGTATAAAGACCGATTTATCTCGAATGAGCTCCGGCCGAGTTGTCCACCTTTCTGGGATAAACTCTATTGGTCTGTCGAACGCGCGGGGGTCTACGTATTTGAGTTTAGTGGAGATGCGCGTCTTGTAGGTTTGACTTCCTTGACGGTTGGGAACGTACCCAGGTAGACAGTGTGCAAGGGCACTTGCACGATCACATTCCCTGGAATCCAGGTCTCTCCGATGAACATCCCTTCGGGGGGAGTGACCCTTTGGGTACCGGAAGGAGCCGGTGGGTGTAGGCGGAATGTCTCGTTAATGAGTCCCTCTAAAAGATCCAACTTGACGAGAGACTTGTAGTGTCCAGGTGGCAGTCTGTCAATGGTTTTCTGTAGATCTCGGGCTACACACGGGTTTGTGGCGAGGTGAAAGAAGACATTGGTCAATGCTGTTGCGCTTGGGTCACTACTTTCAGTTAAACAGAGCAGGTGCATGGTTAGGTCAAAAGCGTGGCGCCTACCTGCCGGCCACGATACTGAGAAATGTATCACCCTGTAGATCAAGCGTATTCTGTGTCGACATGGGCCCTTGTTGGTACGCTTTTACCAGCCACGTGAAGATGTCGTTCTGCGCTGGTTTTTTCTTAGGCTGTGTGTTAGCATCCCAAAGTTACGATCGGGCATAATATCTTAAACACACCGCACATCTCTCATCCAGCTGGCTTGTGACCCATCTCCAGAATCCATGATATTGACCGTTGGCGATAGGCACTTTCTTGAAGACGGAAAACACCCAAGGAAGATGGCCGAAATATCCAAAGGCAGTACTCAGTGTGTTCTGTATGGTGCCCAAGATAGGAGACAGTTTACCTTCGGCCAGCATGTTGAATGCCTTGCCAAACGTGAGGTCACCCATCACATCGAAGGAATAGAACGTGAACCACTCCTGCACATTCATGGGGGCTCCGGTTCGCCGATCAATGGCGTCTATAAGCTGCATGGTATATTTGAAGACGCGTGGCTCATACCCATTGAGAGCTTTGTTTGTCCGAGTCAGCTGGCTATGATCCCTTTGGTTGGGAGAGAATTATGGATATACCGCTTGCGCTGAATGCTCGATCCCAGGCCTTTCGTCTCTCCGTATGCACCCTTTTATCTCGGATGGTGAACAGCGGAGTCCGAGGCTGGAAGAGAGTATAGAACGGTCCTTTTGTCACGGGTGAAGCAGTACTGTATAGGGCTTTCACCGCGCGAGGATCAGCGATCGAGAGCTCAGAGGGGCCTTCCAATAATGAACAATCTATGATCAGCTAGCTGGTAGGAGATAAAGTGTTGGGAGCAAGCTCACCCAATCGTACGTAGTCACCATACTTGCCATGGAGCCGTTGTGTTTCCTCATACAGTCGTAACTTTTTTGCCGACAGAAATGTCACATAAAAGTTGGATAAACGGGCGGCGCATGGCCCGGGAAAATCGGAGAGTCGATGGAAAAACATACGGTACAGCAGCATACTTGCCCATACCCCGAAGAGATGGAAAGCTGCCGTAACCAAGATGGCTCTACCGGAAAGCACGCAAGTGCTTGCCAGAGTCATCATACCGTAGCCAAACAGCAATGAAGGCGCGGCTGTGTCCCACTCCCCATGACGAAAGCAAAACCAATGTAGCAACAGCCCGCTACAGCTAGCGACAATGGCAAGAAACATGTCGCGTGCTGGGGTCATTATTGTGACTGTGGGCACTTGGTTCTTGGTCAATCTCTCGAGAACTTCAAACAGAGCCATAGGGACTTACAGATAGTATCGGGTCCCAGGTAGTAATTGCCAAGGGTGGTTAGATCATGGTTATTTCTAGGTATAGAAACGTCATTCCAGACTATTCACCGCAAGATGGTCTTTTGATTTGGACTATGCACTGTGATTGCGCATGTTGCCTCCTTACGTGTCCCCACTTTTTGAGTCTGCATGCTTAGAGCCTGATTCTGATTTCGTCTTGTCTACATTGGTATGTGGGCATTGATTTTATGCATGAGAGGAAAGAGAGAAAGAAAATGAAAAGAAAGAAACAAAGAAGGAAGGATAGATAGAGAGAAAAGGAAGATTTATACCTGCTTTGATATTGATGGAATCAAATTTATTGTGTGCTTTTTCATTTGAATGATATAAAAGCAGAGTATGCTATTGAGTACTATCTCTTCAATTAAGTTCTTCCTCACACCCTCAGTTGCTTTTCTGTGGCCATTTCTCACGCCTCTCTGCACGAACATAGAGATTCGTGGGCACAATAACCTGATGCAATGGGTCATATTCAATCGCCCCATCACCCTCTCGAGTAAATCTGTATCGATACACTAGTTTTATCATAATAATCTTCACCTCCTGGAGAGCCAGGTTATACCCAATACACATCCGTGGCCCGGCTGCAAATGGTATATAGGCCTCCTTGGCCCTTTTCTTGGTCTCTCTAATATTCCAACGGTCCGGTTGAAACGACGCCGGGTTGTCCCACATGGAAGGGTTGTTGTGGATATGATGCAGCGCAGGGATAATGACCGTGTCTTTGGGAACGCGGAACGCCCCCGGAAGAATGAGATCGAACTTGGCAGTCCGGGCAGGTTGGTAGGATGGGTTGTGTCGACGCTGGGTTTCTTTAAGAAAGTTGTCCAGAAACGAAAGCTTGCGGATGAAATCGGGGGTTAGTGGGGTAGTTTCGTCAATCTCGTGGTCCACGAGTTCCTGTAACATTCTATCCTGAACCCCTGGATACGCTACCAAACTGTATACGAGCCATGAGAGGAGGGAACTCGTTGTTGTGAATCCGGCTCCCACTATGACTTCCAAGCCCTGTATGAGGTTTTTGCGCGGCAACTTTTGATCCTTGCCATCACGCGCGCGTACAGCGTAGTCTACACCGGTCAGGCCTGTTGCCAACGGTGGATAAGAAGGTGGATGGATGAGGAAACCTACCGACGATATTCGCGGCCTTCAGGGCGGCATCCTCGCAGCTCAATTTCTCTACGCCTCCCGACTCTGCCGAATCAATGCTTAGCTCAATAAGGTTATCGAGGTGCTTTCTGACATGGCGGAGGTTTTTCGGGTCGCCAAAGGGCAGCATGGCATACCAATCTCCCCAATAAGTAACCTTCTTGTTGAGATGTAGAGTTTCGCCAAAGAGAGTCACAAGCTCATGCAGAGGGGCATCGACGGATGAAAAGTGCCCTAAGTCCTTACCCAGCACCAGACGACCAATCTGCTGGCAGGCAAGCTTTAGCATGTAGTGATATACATTCCACGCCCTCGCATCACAATCCAATTTGTCAAAAATTCCAAAAGACTCCTCGACGATTGCTTGAATAGTCGGAGCATAGTGCCTTACGGCTTTGAAACTAAACGCTGGAGGGAAGAACCGATGGGCCATATTCCATGCGTCGGTCTCGGTATCACCAATGAATATCCCCGCATCGTTGTTTTTGATCCCGTGTAGCGGATGAGACTGGTTGATGCTCTTCGTGAAAAAACCAGTCTCGGAAAAGGCAATAGATGCCAGAGCCGGATCATTGGTATGATAAACAACCCGACCAAAATTATGGGTTTGAAATATGGGTCCGAAATGCTCGAAAAGGCGTTGGTGGTTTCCCAGATGGTCCGGGTATATCTCGAGATAGTTCCCAATGTAAGGGATTCCCTTGGGCCCGGGAACGTCGCGAATGGCCCGGCCATCGACGCTGATCGCTATGGGTGAGTTGGTGGAGATTACATCTGGGACTCGTTTCAAAGGGGCCTGACAATGTAAAGCAATGCCTGGTGATGGTTAGAAGGGTTTTGTTCATCAAATTCCCACGGGGGAGTCTCTATAATACCATCCGGGCTGACGATGGCGAAGAATCCCGCGATCAGATATTGTAGTTGGCCGAATGTGCTTGATGGGTCAACATCCAACGGCCTTGAAGATGATGGCGGCTCACCCAGGAAGTAGAAATGCCTCACAACCATTTTCCTCGTCGATTAGAATGAGAAATATCAGGTCGCGTGGGTCAGGCTGACAGCACTGTATGTATTTTAACTCTACCCTCCTCTTCACCGCAACGGAGAATGCAATGCATATAATAAAGCCCCTTGAAGGCCCGGGATTCATGACCTCGCAGGTATTTCTCTGTTGGTACTGAGGGCTAGGAAGAAGCCCGATCCAACTGAGTTTCTTTGTTTCAACGATCACCCTCTTCAGAGATCCATAGATGGATTCACCACCAGTCCCTCAATCCGCGTACACGACACAGGAGGTCGCCGCACACAAGGAGCTGAATTCAATCTGGATAATTATTCACGGCAAAGGTACACACACTCTCTCGCAGATCAACACACCAAACCTTGGCAAAACCTGACTGATACGATCCCAGTGCTGGACGTGACCAAGTACGCGGAGCAACATCCAGGTGGCGTTGAGATCCTCGCCGACGTGGCTGGCACTGATGCCACAAGGGCCTATGAAAATGTAGGACATTCGACAGAGGCGACTGAACGAATGTCCGAATACATCATTGGCGACATTCTCGGTTTGCCATCTGAACCCCCCAGGACGGTTCGCCTGGTTGCTCGAGACAACCACACCGGGGATACGCGGCATTCAACAACCTCCAGATCAGCGGTCAGGATGTGTGTGGGTACAACTTCAATTACATTTGCTGTATACATCTGCTGGCCGAACAGTGCATATCCCATGACCACCTTTCATTCCACCTTGGCTCCAATCTTGTTTACTACTCTTCTCGTGCTTAGCGGTATTCTGTTTATCTTATGTTACTACGGTAAACAGGCTCTGCATGCGGTGACTCAGTCTGGAAGATATTCGCCCTACATTCAGTCAACACAGATGATACGTGTGTAAAGCTGAAAATATGATGCACAGGCAGTACAATTCGTGCGAAACTTGATTATACCATGCAATATGTAAGGAGTAGACCATCCTGCTCATCCAGTGTAATGATATCACTACTCCATAGATTCTATCCTAACCATTCTGTTTCACGTACAGATCATGGTCATCGTTGGCTTTCTCATCTGCCATCCAGCGGGAAAGCGAATCTTATTTGACCTTGGATTACACCAGGCAAGCCCAGCCAGCCGTAACCTCCACATGACCTCAGAATGCGCCCTAGCGCGTCTCAATATGTGAGACGTTGAAGAAACCTCCCATGGTGATATCCATGCCGCGACGACGCCAGCAGCATCCTGCAGCGAGGCCCAGTGGGCCCGGATTGAACTGATATGATCCACCTGCACTTCGATTACACGGAGTGGATCAACTGGTCTTCACGACGATTCCATGTCACTGCGTCTGTGACATATTCAAGAGACACGTCTTATACATGAAATGGATGCGGTTCTGGTCATTCTTGCCCATGATATCAGTCTGCATGACGTGATGCTTCTCTACCTTAATTCATTGAATGCTCAAACAGCTAATTTGGCTGGAGTGTCGGGTTCGTTTATTTCAGATTGCACGAGACTAGTCCTTATGCCTACAAGCCTCTATAGCTAATTAATCAAATGGTAAGCTGATACCTTTTCGCAGAGGCACACCACTTCATATGAGATTCGACAAACGCGGCAATAACCCGACAACAGGACACCTCATCGGCCATCCCCGCAAACTCATTCTTATTCCAGCCTTCCAGCATCATAAATATAGCCTCAACGCACTCGTTATGAATGTGCGTCACGCGGCAGGTCGCCTCGCGAAGGCAATTCTGGTCCGAGGCCTCCCGGCCCATGTCCCTCAACGCCACGACAACCGCATTCATGGACTCGCCGTTGCGCAGATCCTTCTCGAGCCCAATGAGATCATTTTGTAGACCAGCTGCTAAGCTGACGGCCCGTTGCAGGCCAATCATGTCTGCCTGCTTTCGGCTTCCCGAGCAATATAAGTGACGGATCAGCGCGAAGAAAGGGCCGATCCCGATCGTGCGCACTCGGATCTGGAGATACGTGGATAGATCCCTTTTTCCGAGACCAGTGCTGCTGCCCCCCCGATAGTCAAGCTCGCTGACCAGGCCCTTGCACACGTTTGCTACCTCTGCAAGGAAGTCCTCCGCCGTGGGTACGGTGAGGTGGTGGCTGCAGTAGTTCCGAAGCCGCGTCATGATGAATGCGACTTGATTTTTGTGGGGCGTCAGATAGACTGTAAGATCTTTTTAGTCAGTATCCATCTGTGGCGGTAGTGGTATGGGATTTTGCTTCCTGTCTTTACTTACCCTTCAGGTCCAGCTCATTCTGCCCGAGAACTATCTCAATAGACTGTCCCAAGGCTGCTTCGGCGGCTGGTGGATCCATCTCCTCGAGGATATCATCGATCGTGCAGAGAGTGCTCAGCCAAGCAGCCATGCAAATCTGGATGGCTTCCGTCCGCACATCCGGAAAGAACAGTCGGATTGCGGCTACTTCGGCGACGGCCTTTTGATGAATCTTGTCCGTGTCAACTTCCGGGTCCATTTGTATGTCCCTCAGGAAGCTAATATGGGCTTGAGTGACGATTGAGGTCGGGGAGATTCCTGTCGGCACGATTCCAAAGTCAGGAAATTTGAGCTGCTGGCGCATTCGTCAGTGCCATTATCTATCGGGGGGTGTCTGGGGTCTTCCCTGGAAAGCGAGATCCCACGTTTTGAAGGCAACGCTGCACTCCTTCATCGTAGGCTCGTCTCGGGTCCGCTTGTATTGTTGGGCAGGAGGGCTTGGAGCACTGGACCCTCTGGGACAATCACTTTTCCTTTCCCATTCTATCAAGCATTTAACGACGAGAAGGATGGAAAGAAGGGTAAGAAGAGCAAGTGAAAAGGTAACAACTGGAACTGGGAAAAACAGAATGTCATAGCCAATGCTCTGCCAACTCTCCATGATTCAGCATTGGGGAGGTTGATCCTAGCCGTACTCGATCGACCTGGAATATTGGTAGAGATATTGGCACTATATGAAGACACCATCAGCTGGATGTTCCATGGTATACTGTTCAATCCCTGATATGTAGGCCACCTACTCTGGATCCGTCCATGCATCGCACAACGTCATCATGTAGCTATTCTTTTACTGCCATCTGACTTCTCCTATGTACATCCCTTACGTGGCGCTTACCAGTTCCAGGTAATGTCGGTGAAGCTGGAAGCAAATGGGAGGTTTCGCTGGTGGAATTGCAGAAGACTTTTTTTCTCTCCGTATATAGTGTTGCCTGAAGGAGATTGCGGGCATACTCCACAAGAAGGATCCTCGTTTTCGGACTGTGAAGATGAGATACGAAGGAGTTGGATTTTGGAGGTTGAAAAATTGATCAAGTAGGGCTGTTACGTGGATGAGGTTCGATCTTCTGCAACTAGAGATTAGTTGGGGAGATATGTATGATTAGCATTGATGGCTCGATGCTTATAGCGAAGGACAATCTTGCTACCAATTTGGTATACAGAATTACTCCGCCCTCAATCCAAATATAAGTCGAAGGTCGATCGTTACAGCAGACCAAATCATCCGGTGCCTCACACTCTACTATAATATTTTCGATATACACAAATATAATATTCCGTCCTAGAATGAAACATTAAAAGGCAATAAGGCCCGAGGACCATCTAACTCTGATTGCTTTTGTTTCTACCGGTTGCAAATATCGACAGCCCGACCAATTAAATAATCTCGTACCGAATCGAACCTCACGGTCGATCAAGCTTACCGACCCCGACGGGGCATACCACGGCCACGGCCACCTCCCATGGCGCGTTGCGCAGCACCGGGGGGCAGACCACGGCTGGGTCCCTGGGGCCCGGCGGATTCCTGGTTCTCTGTAGATTGTGTTAGTAGGTGGATTTCGAATCCAAGGGAAAGGAATATGTCACGTACTGATGGTCTCGTCCACGCTGAGGATGAGGCATGCAGCCTCGACGGCAGCCTGGATGGCGTTGACCTTCACCAGACTGGGCTCCCACACGAACGCGGCCATGTTGTCCCGGACGCCCTCGTGGTCGAAGTCCACACCCGCCCAGACGTTGCCCTTGCGGTGCTCCACACGCAGGCGGTTGAGGATGTCGGTCGCGTCGAAACCGGCGTTGTCGCACAGTTGGCGGGGAATCACCTCCAGAGCCTTGGCGAACGCCTTCACGACAGCCTGCTGTTTGTGGGGGACGTTGCGGTCCGCATATCCGTGCATGTAGCTGGACACTTCCATCTCGCAGGCGCCACCGCCCGCGACAATCGTCGTGTGGCGGAGGGCACGCTTGACGATCATGATCGCGTCGTGGAGACTGCGCTCCACCTCGGCAATGAACTGTCCGGCACCACCACGCAGAACCAGGGTGCATGTCTTGGCCGCCGGGCATTCGGAGAAGATGTTGAAACGCTCGCCACCGATCTGGCGCTCTTCGAACGAGCCGCAGGTGCCCAGGTGGCGGTCCTGGATGTCACTGCATGTCGACTGGGTCGCGGCGCCGGAGGCCTGGCAGACGCGGTCCATGTCATCCGACGCGACACGGCCCGCACAGAAGATATCGCGGTCCGCAAAGTACCTAGATGAGGACAGGGTCAGCAAGATGTCTTCTGCGTCCAACTCTCAGGGGGGAAAGCTACGCACTGTGTCGCCAAATCACCAATAGGCAGCTTGCTGAGAACGACCTTGGCACCGGTCTTGTAGATTGCCTCGAGCTTGTTGAAGATGATCTGCCACTCGGCGTCGACGATGGCCTGGTACTCCGACACCTGCTCAACACGAACCTCCGCATTGTCCTTCTCGCTCTTCAGCTCCAGCTCCACGTTGAGACACACGATCTTGGGGTCCTTGAAATGCTTTGGTTGCTGCTCGAAACCGGCGTAGGAGAAAGTCTTCTTGAAGGCAACGCCGTTGACAAAGAGCGAATCCTGGAGACCACCACCGGTGACCTTCTTCACACCGATCAACTTCTCGTTCAGGTCATCCTGATCCAGCGACAGGACCGCATCGACCACCACTAGATTCCCGTATCAGTTCCATCCACTATATGCACTCAAACCCAGGGGTCTTACTCTTGGTGAAGAAGTCGGAGTTCCGCTTGATCAGCTTGCTGTTCATGGCCGTAGCCGCCAGTCGTCGAAGCTTTTCCACCTTCTTCTCCTCGTTTGTCGAGGCCTCGACGATATCCACTGCGATCTCCTTGACCTTGTTGACGGCCATCGCACTGGCTCTCCGCAGACCCTTGATGATCGTCTGAGAACTGACACCCTGCTCAACCAATTCGCGAACCTCCTTCAGTATTTCACCAGCGAGGACCACCACCGACGTCGTACCGTCTCCGACTTCGGCGTCTTGGGACCGGGCGATATCCGTCAGGATGCGGGCGGCGGGGTGCACAATATCGAGGAGCTGAACAGAAGGGTATCAGCAAGGTGTATAATATACTTCACCTATCCGGTAAGTTCCTCCATAGCCGCACGTACCTTCATTACCGTAGCGCCATCGTTGGTGATGGTCTGTCTGCCATCATTATCGACCAGCAGTAGGTCCCCACCATAGGGGCCCAGGGTGCTCTTGATCGTGGATTGCACCGCCAAACAGGCATTGATGTTAGAAATGATTTGACCCTTGCCTTGAGAAGCATCCGTGCCTATTCAGTCCGGTAGAAACATGGCCAAGTCAGCAAAAGCCCAGCAACGTTGCGTGGCACACATATGGGGGGAATGCGGGCGGAACGGACCCTCTCTCAGCACGACAATCGTGGGGGCTTGGCCAGCGAAGGCCATGGCGACAGTATATTGGTCAGGTAGAAACAGGTAAAACGAAGAGAAAAGAAGAGAGACCTGTATTGAAGGTCTGACCAGATGGAGAAGTGTAAAGAGACTCCGATGGTAAGAAGGTGGTTGAGGGGTCAATATTGATAGCACCAATATTAATTCCTGCTCCCTCAGGCTCGACACCAAAATTTCCCCGAGCTTCTCTCCCGCCAATCACCGCCCGCGGCTGTACTGCCGCACTTAAAAGGCGGTGAGCAGGCATGGGACATTCTGGTTGCGTCCATCATGCTTTTTACAACCAAGACAGTTCAGTGAAAATGAAAGAAATGAACTGGGTATTCAGTTCTATGATGGATATTCTGGACAAATATTAGAGTATTCCTTCTCCAAGAAGAACACCAGCTTATCAAATCGATTTGGATACTTTACGTGAATTCATTGGCTCCTGCATAACCAGGCGACGATATGGGTATGCCTGAGGTTGCACAAATGACCACCAACACAGGCGTCATTAATGGCGTATATTGGTTTTTAGTCTCTGAAGACTGGCCAACACAACTGGACCAGAGATGATGATGATGAAGATATTCCGGCCATAGAGAACGGCTAGCTCGGTAAGGGAAGATACCAAAGTAACCAACACTAAGAAAAGTAACATCGTTAGCACTACTACCGAGCCCGAAGACACTACAGCACCGTACTATAGTACACTTATATTAAGCATCTAGTCATCTAGCGCGGGGCCTGGATGTATTTGATGACGGGCTTTTCCCGTGGGTATTTGAGATCAGTTACACTGTCTTTATAACCCCCTCCCCATCCATTCCCCTTTTTTCTTCCAAAGCCTTTCCTGGCCGAACCCGCATCATCCTCAAGATGGCGGAACCTTCCCCTACAGCCCAGCCGCCGCTGCGAATCGGTACCCGGAGATCCAATCTGGCTGTCGTCCAGGCGGAGGGCATCCGCGATAGTCTGAAAAAGATCGCACCGGACCTATCCTACGAGATTCAAGCGCTCCGCACTCTCGGTGACAAAGATAAGTCAACGGCGCTTTATAACTTTGAGGGAAAAAATCTTTGGACCACGGAGCTAGAGGAAAAGCTCAATTCCGGCGAATTAGATGTCATCGTTCATTGTCTGAAGGGTAAATCATCATTTCTCTATTTCTCTCCACCATTGGTGTCGATAAACAAACACCAATTGCTAATTAGACCAGATATGCCAACCAAACTACCCGACTCATGCGAGCTAGCAGCTATTCCACTCCGGGACGATCCCCGGGATGCCCTAATCGTCAAGGCCAGCCTGCCTTATACCAGCCTGGCGACACTGCCCCAGGGCGCGGTGGTAGGCACCTCGTCAGTCCGGCGGTCGGCGCAGCTGCGCCGCCTGTACCCTCATCTCCGCTTTGCCAATCTCCGCGGCAATGTGGATACTCGTCTCGCCAAAGTGGATGACCCGAACAGTGAGTACATCTGCATGATCATGTCGGCTGCGGGCCTGGAGCGTATTGGCTTGAAACACCGCATCAACCAGTATCTGGGCTCTAAGGATGGGGGGATCCTACATGCTGTTGGTCAGGGAGCGCTTGGCTTGGAGATTCGCAAGGGGGATACGAAAATGCGGGATTTACTTGGCCGGCTGGCCGATCGGAAATCTACTCTTGCTGGCATTGCCGAGCGGTCGCTCATGAAAACTCTGGAAGGTGGTTGCAGTGTTCCGATTGGGGTTGAGACGGAGTGGCTTGAATCGGGAGACTTGAGGATGCGGGCCATTGTTGTCAGTCTGGATGGCGCGCAAAGCGTGCAGGATACCATTGATATGAATGTTCAAAATGTCGACGAAGCAACGGCCCTCGGGCAAGCACTAGCGGCGAGACTGGCCAAAGCAGGCGCAGAGGCAATTCTGAACGACATCGTTGCCAATCGGCCAGCCAAGGAATGATGATATGATATACAGACATTATGAAGCCACGATGAGATACGTTCTCTGCTTTCTTTACTGAAAACGTGCGTACTGTAGCAGAAATTGTATAACCAAGGAGTTGTTAGTATAACTTACTTACTGGTGGTATACTGGAAGAGTTGACTACCTGCACAACTGGATGATACGGGATGATGCCTGAGGTTGCAGAATAACCACCAACGGACAGATCTAGAACACATAACCCCCACTTCTCGAACCAAATGACCAGATACACCCTACAATACCCATCGTTCTAATATTCTACGTCCGATACATAACTGTAGGGTTATTACAGTGCTTGACTCCTGAGGAACCTCCACAGTGATTGTTACCTGACAGGAGCACATACACTATAAGCATGGCGTCATGGATTAGCGGGGATGCCAGCCACATTCGTATAAACTCGACACACTCCTGTCAGCTCCAGGCACCGAGTGGATTACCAGCTCCTCACCTGGTATATTCGCCATGCATCCCCAATATTACGAAAACACGCTCAACCCAATTGCCATCAATGAAGCCAGTCTTCAAACGACACTGAGAGAGCTCCAGGTTGCCGTTCAGCGGGGTGCCTTACTAGTCCACAAGGGCTCCCCCCCTCCTACTGAGTGGGGAAGCGGCGGTCATTACGTGGGACACCCAGGTAAGATAGCCATGCTCCGACGCGTGAGCTGCATTCGAGACTTACGCCTCCTTCAGGAATCGCTATTGCTTTCCTCCGACTCGCTCGCCAAGCCTCGTCTCTCTCAAACGACAATGACCAGCCCCCCGATTTCCGCAAGCTGGTGGACGAACACATTGTCCCTGATGGGCCAGATGCTCCCATATTGCCGGCACGACTGTCTCCCGTGGGCTCGGCGCCCGTAGCTGCGGTTGTGACGCGCATCTTGACTGCCGGGACGTTCGGCGGTGCAGTGTCGGATAGCGATATCAGCTGTCTCCGGAAAGCGGTTGAGATTGCGCTCGGAAACCCGCCCCTTCTTCCTCACTCTGGCCGGCGTATGGGGGGTGACGAGCTGTTGTATGGTCGAGGCGGCTTGCTGTGGGCGGTTCTGAATATTCGCGTCCTCCGCTTCGATCGGGAAACCACGAAGGCGCTGCAGCCGGTTTTCGATGCCATTCCTCGATTTGTTGACGTCGTCGTTCAAGCTGGGAAAGAAGGCCGCAAGGACTATGTGCAAAGGCATGGAGAAAAGGACGCGCTGCCGTTGATGTGGGCATGGATGGAAGATCATTATGGCCTTGGATCGTAAGTGATATGATTATTGCCCGTCTCACAAGATGGATGCGCAGCTGACTAGCCCAGTGTACACGGAATGGGTAGGTTCGAAAATCATCATGAATCATGTCTAGCCAGCAATTAACCAATGACCCTCACAGCCGGAATCCTGGCCGTCCTCCTAGCCTGCAAGCCCGAGGAACTCGACGATGGCGTCCCCCGCAATCATCTCCCCCTAATAGCCGGTACCATTGCCGGCCTTTGCAAGATATGCATCGCCAACAACGGCCATCTTCCCACGTCGATCCCCCTCTTCAGCTCCTCTTCCCATCGCAAATCTCCTCTCGTCCAGATATGCCACGGCAGCCCCGGCCTAGTCCATCTCATGGCCTGCGCCAGGAGGAATGCCCCCCTCGTATCCAACTACTGGGATCCCAGCTGGGACGAAGCCATCTACCTAGCCAGCGAGCGCATCTGGGAGGAAGGACTTCTCTACAAGGGCGGCGGTCTCTGCCACGGCTTTGTGGGAAATGCGTTAACCCTGCTGTACATGTATGAGAGTTACGAGTACGACCAGGATCTGATGGAGAAAGCGAGAACAAACTACGTCGATCGCACTAAAACAGCCATTGATAATAGCCAACACACCCGCCTCACTAGTGACTACTTGTTGTCGAGGGCGTTGGCGTTTCTCCTACATGGACGGCAGTCGCCGCCGTACGATGCTGCGAGCCATGTCTATCGCGTGCCGGATCGTCCGTTTTCGCTTGCGGAGGGGCTGTCGGGGACTGTGTGTGCGTGGGCCGAAGCTTGCGTGGCTGTTCAGGCGAAATTGAGGAAACTGGAGCTTGAGAAAGAGGGGAGGGCGGTTGCTTTCCAGGATGATGCTGTCTTTCAATCTTTGACGGCGAGCATGCTGGGATTTCCCACTTTGGCTTATTACAAACCTACTGGTGCGGTCTAGTGCCTCGCATACTTGAACTCTTTACAAATATATTGGCGGGGTATATATACATGTGCATTCTCAGCCATATTCTCTGAACCATTCAATCTATACAGACCAGCTGCTAGTATCGGCTCACCCCATCCTGCATCAAAACAAAAGAAAATACAAAACGAATGAACCCGAAACACCGTGCTCTATGAACCAACTCCCAGGACAGCAAATCAGAATCGCCCCAAAGACCCAGTCTGAAAGTGTAACCCGTTTAAAACAAAGTAAACCCACTCCGATAAGTAGGCACCTGTCCCGGCGCCTGCATCTTATAATCCACCCGCTTCGGCGCAAAGCTAGCCTGGGGCGCCTCAACGGCCACCCTCCACCGACGCCAACAATGGCTAACCTGGTGGTGCGGATCGCCGCAGAACCCGCACCGTCCCGCCACCGCTGCCGGCGGTGGTCGCTGGCTCCGCGTGCGCGGCTCCGGCTGGCTGTTGCTGCGGGACCGGGTTTTGTGCTCATCCTGGCGCATCTGCTGCAACACGTATGCATTGATCTCCTCCTGGCTGGGCCTCTTGGCGTGGCCCTTGGCGACGGGGGGCGGCGCTCTGGCGCTCTTGGCGCGGCGGAGGTAGTTCCCGTCGTGGTTCATCTGGTGGACGACGAAGGCGTTGATTTCGTTTTGTGTTAGAGCGTTGGTTGTTGATGCGCGGGGGCGCGTCTTTGGTGCCTCCGCCTTGGGGGCACTGTTGGTAGCGGTGGTGGCGGGGGTGGTGGTCGTGGTGGTTGTCGTCTTCGTCGGGGGAATTTGAGCGTGCTGCCCCCGAATGATCTTCTCCTGCTGCGTAGCAAGCTCAGCCAGTTCTCGGAACGACATCCGCTCCGTCGGGTCAATGGCCGTCAGGCGGCTGTCCTGCAGCGTTTCAATCGCCCACAGCTTCCATTCTGGGCGCTGCTTCAGCTTGGTGAGGAAGAGGTTGTTGATTTGGGCGTCGGGGATGACGAAGTCGTCGTCGATTTGGCTGAGGCCTTCGCGCATGGCTTCGATCAGGGAGATGAAGTCGGCGATTGTGTTTGCTTGAGAGTCGAAATCGAGGATCTCACCGATTTGGTGGATCATGCGGAGGTTGCGTTGCCAGAGATCCATGGCATCGAGGTTAGAGGTACTATCTTCCAGGTACCTGGTAGGGAAGTATGGGTGTTGGATGTAATTGGTTGGTGGAGGGTGCTCGCAGGGGTTCGTCCTGAGCCAGAGTTCCATCTTGATGAGCAGATCGATCGGTTTTTGTTGATGGTTGAAGAAGATGACGTCATTGATGGGGAATACCATGCGATACCACAGTATATCCAAACTGGGTGCAATTATACGGTAACAGATGTCCTGTACGGTACTGCCACAGCCCCAGGCCCACCACATCTCCATTTCTTCTTCTTCCTCCTTGCGTCATCCGATCTGCATTACTTCTTTCTGCCCGAGGTTGATTGTGTCCATCTCGAAACAGATGCTATCCATGGTTCGGTTGTTGACTGGATAGAGACTGCAAGTACAGGCCTTGTGATCCAATGGAACATTTTTTCCCCAACTTTCTTCTTATCCAATTAATCCCACAGGCACATCCGCAACTGACTCAACCCCCATAAACATCCGCGCCCCATGGTGGCAGTGCCCCGCTAATGGTCGCGGATGTGAGAATGGCCCCAGGCAGACTTTGGCTACCCAAACCCATGAGAGCCATTTATAGCCGACAGGGCAGAGAGGATGCGTGGGTTGAATCCTTCGTATGTTCATCCTTCATATCCCACCTCGTCGTTGCTTCTCTTCGTCAGACGTGGTTGAGCTGACTTCAGTTGCAGAAGCACTTCTCACCTATCATGATATCGTGATCTTTTACCACACACTTGTCGCGTACCTATGAGCATGGATATTATACCACCTTCCTACCAATCTGCAACTGCACGAGACGCCTGGTCCATCATCGCCAGGTATATTCCCTCTCGCGATCTGTGTGCCGTCTGTCTAGTCTGTCGACGATGGCATGAACTGTTCGTCCCGTTTCTCTGGGGCGATCCAGCGTCTCATTTTGGCACCGACAATGATGCTGTTTATGGTAGGTAACCTGCCACAGTGGCTTAGATCTAAAGACCCCTATGCTAACTATTGCAGTGGCGCTGACGAGGTTTCGAAGAACCTTGAAGTATGCGCGGCCCGAGGTGCGAATGCTCACCCACACCCTCCACCTCCCGCCGGCCCTATCGGAAATATACGGCGGCCCGCGACCGGAATGGCTGAGAGAGGTTCTCGACTTTCTACCGTGTCTGCAATCGCTGCTCGTATCCAAGCTACCGTTCTTCGACCACAATGCAATGGTGGCTTTGCGGAATGGCCCTCGACAGGGCCAGTCCCCGGACGGGGCCATTTCCCAAGTCTACAATGTCCGTTTGCTCTTGGCGGATCGCGAGCCCAATACAACATCCGTGGGTCTGGCGGAGACGTTGCTCCGCTTTCAGGATCTCGTTTATTTGGACTTGTCTTATACCACCCCGGCTCGGGATCAAACGGTCTTGTCTTCGATGTCCCAGCTAGAGCATCTGCAGGTGCTCAAGCTCCGCGCCATCGGACTCAGAGATAAAGATGCGGAGTTTCTTGCTAATGCTATTGGGACTAGAGTCCGGTATCTGGACCTGCGGGATAATTTGCTCACTGACATGTCCGTGCGATCGTTGCTACAGGCGTGTTTCCAGCCGGCAAACAACCCCGCAACCCTGGACAGCACTGTATCTCCACTGTCCTCAGTACCGGGGTCAAGACCGCACGTCCTGGGCATGAAATTGCTTGAGTCGCCGGACCTTGATGAGCAGTTCATGAAATTTCTGACACACCCGTTGGTGGGTCATTCTTGGGTAGAAGGACTGCCACATGTTGGAATCACACATCTTTATCTCGCAGACAATCAGATCACGGTCGAGGGCGCCGCAGGCCTTCTTTCTTCCTCGCGACTGCATGCGCTCGATATCGGGAGTGTCGACACCGTGGAGTCTCTCGCCAAAGGGCCGCATAGCTTATCCCCGTCTCCCCAGGAGCCTGGGGACCTTCCTGGAGCTGAAAAACTGGTACCGATTTTAGGTTCCATTGCCAAAGACAAGCTGACGTACCTACGTGCTCACCACGCTATCTGTACCACGGAGGTACATTTCAAGGATGCTTCCACTTCGGACGTTCATTATCTTTTGCCTGAGCTTCCAGCGTCGGAGGAAACTGAGGTGTCGGGAGTATCTGAGTTGCCAGCGAACGAAGTCCACGAACTACCGGCTGGGGATATCCCCATATTTGAACTTGAGGACACTGGGATCCAAGAGAGACCCAACTTTTTGCTGCCAGTTCATCCCCCTGCACACATCTACGAGGATGAGCCATTATCACACCTGAGACGGGGCTCTACGTTTGCCCCCGAGGTCGTTGAACCAGTAGAAGCCAGCGCGAGCGTTATATCTACTATGGATCCGAGCTACCTTGGTCTCTCAACTTATCCAGGCACTCCGGAATCCATCCCACGGTGCATGTCCCCCATATCCATCGACGATCCCCGCAACGCAAGAATCCAAGAACTACTGGCCAAGCGACCCAAAAACCAGATTCTGCCTCGAAGAGACCATAAACAGACCAACTTTCCGCACCTGCACCCATGCCACATCGCCCACCTCGAAACACTAGTCCTGACAGACGTCCCATCCCACGTCCATACAGGCTCCCCAGTCCTAACCTCCCTAATCCGCTTCATCACCTCCTGTTCCAACGAGTCTCTCCTCGCCACCCTCCAAGCCGGATCGGACTACTCCCTTCCCCCAGGCCAAGCACGCGCCCAAGCTGAGCTCGAACGCGCGCGCTCCCTCTTCTCCCTCCGCCGCCTGATCCTCGAAATCACACCCACCAATCTCCCTAATGCATCCACGGCCCTGACGGGGTGGAAATCCGTCAGCGCCCAAACCGGCGCAGGCAAGTCATCCACTGGAGACCGCGACTCGGAAAACCTGTGGTCTGCAGGCGCAGCGGACTTTAGCTTCTTCGATAACGACGAGTGTGGGATTCCCGAAAATGACCCCGGAAAGTACTTCCCCATGGCTGTGCTCAATGAGAAGGTCTCTCTTCTGCCGGATGAGGATGACTCCGCTGGCTCGGACCCGGACGCTACTACCTCCCTGTCTCCCCGCTGGGGGCGAAGCCGAACGCGCTCGCGCCCGAACTCAATCGGCTCGGTGCCCGCAGCGCCCAACAACGACGACATCCACCACGTCCCCGAAATGGACCTCGTCGCCGAACTAGCCTCCTTCCGCCGGGCCAAAAAAGTGGAATACGACGATGCCGTCCGCCGCGATCGCCACCGACGGAGCACTATGTCCCCGCTCTCGCCGTCTGCCACGACAGCGACGGCGGCGTCACCGCCACAGCTGTCCGTCGCGCCCTTTGTAGAAGGCCACTGGAAAGGAGAGGTCAAGGTTGTGCGGAACCCCGCGCCAAAGGGGCGGAGTGGGGTAGTGGATATGTATGGGAATTATTTTGAAAAGGGGTACTTGTATCCTTGATGTGTCACTTCTATATATATATATATATGATTGTGTACCCGGTGTGTAATTACGTATCTTGTAAGATGATATCTGTTATGAAAGCTAAGAATATCCTCCTCGATATGGAGTACTGGTAGACGTGTCATGAAATGCTTGTTTTTATTTCTAATTGTGGCATTCGCCCCTAAGCATCCACTACTTACGTATCTACCTACTCTTCGGTTGGGTAGTTGAGATCTGACATGAGCCAATTGTCAACTATATCATATTAGGAAACGCCAAATCTTGCTGGATTGTTTCTGAAGCGTACGGGTCCTATCTTCTACTAGAAAAACGCAAGTATTTCTTGGATGTTTGTTCAATTCGTTGATATATTCTCATCCCCACTCCGTCCGATACAAGCCAAGCCAGATCGACCCCGCCGAAACTGGTCTCAAACCCCATTCATTTGATATAGAACCGTGTAAGATGCTGCAAAGCAATGCGAGTACGATAAAGAGTGAAAAAAAGGGTAAAACATAGAAGTGTCTTTTGTTTGAAACTATTTCATTCCATTTTGATATCTTCTCTGCGTTTCAAAATTCCTTCCTTACATAGCCTTGGCGGCCTGAGGGGGGCTCAGCTTCTTGCCGTCCTTGTTGTACCTGATGCGCGGAGGGGGGGCACGGTTGCGACGACCTTCCCGGGAGCGGACACTGTATTCTGTCAGTTTTGAGTGTCGAGGTGTGGATTCTGGTGCGGAGAGCGTACCGAACGATCTTGCCGTGGATAGCGCAGGACACGCAGTACTGCAGCTTCAGGTACATCTTGGGGACGGCGTAGTCGGTGAAGACGGAAGCCTCGGAGATATCACCTGGAAGATAGAGATGTTAGTGCCGGTTGAGAAATTCGTGTTGTTGAAACCGTAGTTCCGTCCGTCATGCAGTCCGCTGTGAATAAGTCCTTCCATTTCTCGTCAATCGCCACCTCTGTCGGTTTCATATCCATCTCTTGAAACAGCGCGCAGTCGGGATCGAAAACTTTGGCTCTGGTAGGATCGACGTACGGATGGCAGCGGACTCAACCATGTTGCGGATGGTGAATCTCTTGATGGCCTTGTCCTTGGGAGTGCAGCGAGCGCAGTTGGAGCAGCGCACGGGCTTCACGTGGCCGCGGCCATTCTTGTTACGACCGCTATAGAAACGTCAGCTGGACTGTTCGGGCAGTTTCTGGCTATCCTCGTCGGTTTTTCCATCTCAATCGAGTGACATTTCATCACCGCACAGTTGCCGGGTTCGAGGAATGGCGTTCCGTGGGCGTGCTTCAAGGATGAGGGTCGTTCTTACTTGTTCGCCCTCTTCTTGACCATCTTGACGGTATCTCTGGGAGGTTATTCGTCAGAGAAAGCAAGTCGGGAGAGAAGGGGGAGGTTGTCGCGTACTTTGGCTTGTCGTCGGGGTTGGTTGTCGACTGGGCACACTCGGGCGGGATGGGGAAGTTGTGGTCCGGTTTGTGTGGAAGCCCTAGCTTGTGCCCGCTAAGCGAGGCGGTCACGGGTGCTTATGTCATATGTAGTTGCCTGAGGCATAAAGGCATAAAGGCATAAACGATCGGATGTGACACCTCAGGCCACCAGTCATGCCACCCGCATCACGTGTCACAGCGGGAGGTGACGGTACGCCAATACCGATACGGGTATTTTGTTTACTTGTCGGGACGGCAGAGAGAAGAAAAAAAAAAGAGCCCAAGACCAATAGTTCGTCCAAGTCACGCCCCCCCCCCTGTCGGTCTGGTGGCACCGGATCTTCCCTTGTCATCTCATCTCTTTCAATCCGACAGCCATAATTCTTTTTTTGTTCTTCTGTCTCGTTGGAACTTCATCTTTGTTTGCCCCCTTCCTTGCGTTGACTCGAGTTTTATTGTTGGTATTTGAACTGGATCCCTGATCCCTTCTCCCTCTCCTGACCCTTCACCGACTCCGTCCGACCTCCTGCGTTCCACGGCCCGCTTCGACCCGTTCCAAAGGATATGTCCGCTACAGGAACCTACAGGGGAACCTACAGCCATAAGACTGTTGGGAGAGGTAAACTGCCAGATTTTGAGAGCAGCCCGGCTTCGCATATCCCTCGTCCTCGACCCGATAACTCGTCCATCTCCTCGTCTCATACCGCCCAGACTCCTCACACCCCCTCCAGTGACATCGGAAGCTCCACCATGAGTGCCAGCGCCGCCAGCAGCCGTCAGAGGCAGACGCAGTCGAAACGCGATGAGGTAGGCTAGATTCTTTTCCAATTGCGCTATTTAGACTCTGGTGCCCCTTCCCTCGAGCGTAGTCTATGCCCATGAGTCTAGTCTACTACTGGCGCCATACCTCCAATCGGTAAACATCTAACATGGATCAGGCAATTCGTCGAAAGATCGAGGCCGACCTCAGCAAGAAGAAGCACCAGCCCGGCCGAGCCCATCGTTCCCGTAAAGCCCCTCCCGGGACCGTCCTGGCCCTCAAGCCCAGCCAGGCCCTGCAGATCAAGCCCTCCATGTCGATCGCCGAAGCCGCCCAATTGATGGCCGCGAAGAGGGAGGACTGCGTGTTGGTGACCGACGACGATGACCGGATTGCGGGTATCTTCACCGCAAAGGATCTGGCCTTCCGCGTGGTGGGCGCCGGGTCCAAGGCCCGCGAAGTCACCGTGTCCGAGATCATGACCAAGAACCCCCTGTGCGCGCGCACCGACACCAGCGCCACGGATGCGCTCGACCTGATGGTCCGGAAGGGCTTCCGCCATCTGCCCGTGATGGATGAGAACCAAGATATCTCGGGCGTGCTCGATATCACCAAGTGCTTTTACGACGCGATGGAGAAGCTGGAGCGTGCCTACAGCTCCTCTCGCAAGCTGTACGATGCGTTGGAGGGCGTCCAGACCGAACTCGGGTCCAGCCAGCCCCAACAGATCATTCAGTATGTCGAGGCCCTGCGCTCCAAGATGTCGGGCCCGACCCTGGAAACCGTCCTGGACGGCATGCCCCCGACGACCGTCTCCGTGCGCACGTCCGTGAAGGAGGCTGCGGCACTCATGAAGGAACACCACACTACCGCGCTCCTGGTGCAAGACCAGGGCTCGATCACGGGTATCTTCACCAGCAAGGATGTGGTGTTGCGTGTGATTGCACCGGGTCTGGACCCCTCCACTTGCAGTGTCGTCCGTGTGATGACGCCCCACCCCGACTTTGCGCCCGCGGACATGAGTATCCAGGCGGCGCTGCGCAAGATGCATGGTCAGTATGCCGGATTCGAATGATTGACGGGACCGAACTGACTCGCGTATAGATGGCCACTACCTCAACCTGCCGGTGATGAACGATGCGGGCGAGATTGTGGGCATGGTGGACGTGCTCAAGCTCACCTATGCCACCCTCGAGCAGGTTAGTAATGAGTCCCCGTTGGACCGCAAATCCAACCCGCTGACCTTTTCCAGATCAATTCGATGTCGACGGCGGATGACGAAGGCCCCGCGTGGAACAAGTTCTGGTTGTCCATGGACCACGAATCCGACTCCATGGTCTCTGGCAGCCAGCAGCACGCGCCCCCGACCGCGCACCGGTCCGTGATCAGCCCCGAATCGCCGAGACATACTTTCGACGCCCGAGACAGCGTTCTCCCGAACGAGTCGGCCTCCCACCACGGTGGGGATGAGCACTCGGAGTTCATCGGATCGCACCACGGAGAGCTCGCCCCGTTCCCCTTCAAATTCAAGGCCCCGAGCGGACGCGTGCACCGCGTGAACATCCTCCCCTCGGCGGGCATTGTCGAGCTCGTGTCGCAAGTCAGCGCCAAGCTGGGCCCCGAGCTGGAGGCGGTCGGCGGCGCGGCGGTCTGCGAGGATGGGAAGCTGAGCAACACGGGGTACGCCCTGAGCTACATGGACAACGAGGGGGACACGGTCTCGATCACGACCGACCAGGACCTGGCGGATGCGATCCTCCTCTCGCGCCACTCGCGCCGGGACAAGGTCGACCTCTTTGTCCACGACCCGACGCAGCCCCCGGTGCCCGCCCCCGCCGAGCCGGCGCCGGCGCCGGTGCCGGTGCCGGCACCCATCCCGGTGGAGGAGAAGAGCTCGACGGTCTCGGAGGACACGGTGGAGGAGCCCCTGGTGTCGCGGACCCGCAGCCAGACGTTCCCCCCGCGCCACCCGGAGGAGCAGTACATCGCGGGGGTGCCCAACGATCTGCTGCTTCCGGGCGCGATTGTGACCCTGGCGGCGGTGATTGCGGGGGTGTTTATCCTGAGCCGGCCCAGCGGGCGGTAGTGGTGTATTGAGAGTGGAGGAAAAAGGTCAATGTGTACGACGGTTGCCTGTTCTCTTTTTTTGTCTTAACCCCAGCGTTGTTTTTATTCATTGTTTGTCTTTTTTATTATTACTTTTCGTTTGCATCTTTGCGTGATGGTGGCCGTGGATCCCTGTTCGGATCGCGTGTTACTGCTTCCTGAGCGTGAGTTGAATCCATATACCATCTGATACACTGTGTTCGTTCAGCATCATGATTTTTACTGCCACAACCCTGAATGGAATCTCTACTCGCTGTATTTTTTATTACGTATGTAGGTAGTATATATAGTCTAGTACTTATGGAGTGTATAGAGTTGATCTACTATAGCTATGTTTGATGGAAGAACCGTTTAGTGCCTTGGTGCCTGACATGTACATGCCTGATGCGGCCTAGTGGATGCCTGAAGAGACACGATTGGATGGCAGCCTGAGGCTCGTACTGCATTTGTGCCTCAGTCACTTACTTTCCCTTCATCTTTTTTTTTTTTTTTTTTCCCTTACAGAACGGGCTCTCAGACTCTCAGACTCTTTTGTTCTCCAGCTGAACGCGTTGTTGCTTTGCTGAGGCTGCTTTCTCCTCCTTTGTCCCGGAGAAACAACTTCTCTCTTTTCCTTCCTTCAATCGACGTCAATTCTAGGTTCCTTTTTCACCTGACGTTTTCTTTTTCTTCCCTACCAGGAACATTATTCCCCCCTCCTCCCCCCCAACGACATCCATCCATCCATCCCCCACCAAAACAACTCCCAAAAAAAGCCCCCCCCTTCCACCCCTCCCCCCCTCTACCCCACTTACTCAATCTAATACCCCCCGGGTTCAACTATTGAAGCCCGTGCGTCTATACGCGCTCTCCGAATTGCGACCTTGTTAAAATCTTTGCCCTCGGTGGGGTCCCCGTCGCCATGTCGTTGCTCCCGGCCGAAGTTCACTCGGCGCTGTCACAGCTGCTGCACGGGTTGATGACCAGCGATAATACGGTCCGCTCGCAGGCTGAGGAACAGCTGAATAATGATTGGATTCAAAATCGTCCTGATGTGCTGCTTATGGGCTTGGTGGAGCAGATTCAGGGCGCTGAACCGGGTGTAAGTTTTGTGTCTCTTGGGTGTGAAGGCGGATGATTCCTTTGGGGAGTGGTAGAGTGAGAGGGTGTGAGAGAGGGGAGAAGATTGGATTGGTGGGAAAGGAGGTGGACGTGTGTGCGTTGACTTCTGAGGTTCATTTCTAATTGATCTTCTCCAGATAAGGTCCTTCGCCGCGGTGCTGTTCAGGAGGATCGCAACCAAGACGCGCAAAGATCCCGTTACCAACGAAGCCAAGGAACTCTTCTCGACTCTCACCGGAGAACAACGACTGGTTATTCGACAGAAGCTGGTGACGTGTCTGACGACCGAGTCGGTGGCGGACGTGCGGAGGAAGGTTGGGGATTCCGTCGCGGAGATCGCGAGACAGTACACTGATAATGGTATGCGGCTGTGGTTGTCATCTCTGGGGGAAACCGTTCTGATTAGTTTGTTGCAGGCGATCAATGGCCGGAGCTCCTCGGTGTTCTGTTCCAGGCCAGTCAGTCCCCCGATGCGGGCCTGCGCGAGGCCGCCTACCGCATCTTCTCGACTACCCCCGGGATCATCGAGAAGAACCACGAGGATGCCGTGCTGAACGTGTTCGGCAAGGGTTTCAAGGATGACGTCGTCACCGTATGTGCTCATTTGGATTTCCCGCCCACTGGTGACCCTATTGACCAAACAACCGCTGTGTGCAGGTGCGCATTTCTGCCTTGGAAGCGTTCGCGTCCTTTTTCCGCTCCATCTCCAAGAAGTCGCAGCCCAAGTTCTTCCCGCTCGTGGCCGACCTGCTCAATGTCCTGCCGCCGCTCAAGGAGGCGGGCGAGAGTGAGGACCTGTCCGCGGCGTTCATGTCGCTGATCGAGCTGGCTGAGATCTCCCCGAAGATGTTCAAGACCATGTTCAACAACCTGGTGACGTTCAGCGTCAGCGTCGTCGCCGAGAAGGACCTCAGCGATCAGGTCCGCCAGAACGCGCTGGAGTTGATGGCCACCTTTGCCGACTACGCCCCCAACATGTGCAAGAAGAACGAAAAGTTCGCCCAGGAGATGGTGACGCAGTGTCTCAGCCTGATGACCGATATCGGCATCGACGATGACGATGCTTCCGAGTGGAATTCGTCCGAAGATGTATGTCCCCGTGTGTGTTTTTGGTGTCGGGTTTGCTGATCTTTCCGTAGCTCGACCTGGAGGAGAGCGATCTCAACCATGTGGCCGGTGAACAGTGCATGGACCGTCTGGCCAATAAGCTGGGCGGCCAGGTCATCCTCCCCGCCACGTTCGCATGGATCCCTAGCATGATGTCGTCTTCCGCCTGGCGGGATCGCCACGCCGCGCTGATGGCCATCTCCGCCATCTCGGAGGGCTGCCGCGACCTGATGGTCGGTGAACTGGATCAGGTGCTGGCCCTGATCGTCCCCGCCCTGCAGGATCCGCATCCCCGCGTTCGTTACGCCGGCTGCAACGCGTTGGGCCAGATGAGCACCGACTTCGCCGGCACTATGCAGGAGAAGTACCACCAGGTGGTCCTGAACAACATCATCCCCGTCCTGGACAGCGCCGAGCCTCGCGTGCAAGCCCACGCGGCGGCCGCCCTGGTCAACTTCTGCGAGGAGGCGGAGCGCAAGGTCCTGGAGCCGTACCTGGACAATCTCCTGCGTCACCTCCTCCAGCTTCTGCGCAGCGACAAGCGCTACGTCCAGGAGCAGGCGCTGTCCACGATCGCCACGATCGCCGATTCCGCCGAGAACGCTTTCGACCAGTATTATAGCACTCTGATGCCGCTGCTGTTCAACGTCCTCAAGGAGGAGCAGTCCAAGGAGTACCGCCTGCTGCGCGCCAAGGCGATGGAGTGCGCGACGCTGATCGCGCTCGCCGTGGGCAAGACCAAGATGGGCCAGGACGCGCTGAACCTGGTGCAGCTGCTGGGCAACATCCAGCAGAACATTGTGGACGCGGACGACCCGCAGTCGCAGTACCTGCTCCACTGCTGGGGCCGGATGTGCCGCGTGCTGGGCCAGGACTTCGTGCCCTACCTGCCGGGCGTGATGCCGCCCCTGCTGACGGTGGCGGCCGCGCGGGCCGACATCCAGCTGTTGGACGACGAGAACCAGATCGAACAGGTGGAGCAGGATGAGGGTTGGGAGCTTGTGCCCCTCAAGGGCAAGGTCATCGGGATCAAGACCAGCGCCCTGGAAGACAAGAACACCGCCATCGAGCTGATCACGATCTACGCGCAGTTCCTGGAGGCGGCCTTTGAGCCGTACGTGTTGGAGACGATGGAGAAGATCGCGGTGCCCGGACTGGCGTTCTTCTTCCACGACCCCGTGCGGGTGTCGTCGGCCAAGCTGGTTCCGCAGCTGCTGAACTCGTACAAGAAGGCGCACGGCGAGCAGTCGCCTGGGTTCGCGCAGATGTGGAACAAGGTGGCGGAGAAGATCATCGAGGTGCTGAGTGCGGAGCCGACGGTGGACACCCTGGCGGAGATGTACCAGTGCTTCTACGAGTCGGTGGAGGTGGTGGGCAAGAACTGCCTGAGCCTGCAGCACCTACAGGCGTTCATCACGTCGGCCAAGTCAACGCTGGAAGACTACCAGCTGCGCGTCAAGCAGCGACTGGAAGAGCGGGCGGACCTCGAAGAGGGCGAGGAGGAGAGCCTGGACTACGAGTACGCGGTGGAAGACGACCAGAACCTGCTGAGCGACATGAACAAGGCGTTCCACACGATCTTCAAGAACCAGGGCACGTCGTTCCTGCCCTCGTGGGAGACGCTGATGCCGTTCTACGACGCGTTCATCACGAGCGAGGACCCCACGCAGCGCCAGTGGGCGCTGTGCATCATGGACGACGTGCTGGAGTTCTGCGGCGACGACGCCTGGAAGTACAAGGACCACATCATGCGGCCGCTCGCGGCGGGCCTGCAGGACCAGAACGCGGCCAACCGCCAGGCGGCAGCCTATGGCGTTGGTGTCGCGGCGCAGAAGGGCGGCGCGGCGTGGGCTGACTTTGTGGCTGCTTGTCTGCCGAGCCTGCTGCAGGCGACGCAGATCCCGCAGTCGCGGTCGGAGGAGCACGTCTTCGCGACGGAGAACGCGTCGGCCAGTATCGCCAAGATCCTGCACTTCAACGCCAGCAAGGTGCAGAACGCCCCGGATGTCGTGGCTAGCTGGTTGACGACCTTGCCGATCACCTTTGACGAGGAAGCGGCGCCCTACGCATACTTTTTCCTGGCACAGCTGATTGAGCAGTCCGTCCCCCCTTTTCCCCCATCCACTTTTGAGTACAAGCTAATAAAATCAATAGGCAAAACCCCGTGGTCATGGCCAACGCCGACAAAGTCTTCGGGTTCATCGTGGCCGCCCTGGAAGCAGAGACCCTGCAAGGCCAGACGGCCGGGCGGGTGGCCAACGCGGCCAAGCAGCTGGTGGGCGCGACGGGGGTCAACGCGGACCAGATCCTGGCGGGCGTCAACCCGGATAACCAGGCGGCTGTGCGGAGTTACTTTCAGTAGATTGGTTATGGATATGATTTATGTTTAGCGAATACATACTATATACATAGTGTCTTTGTATACTTGTATACTTTGTATGATCCGTGTTCACTGGTATAGGTGGGGATGTAAGCGCATTGAGTATATTGAGTATATTGAGTATACACTAAGCTATATACATAAAGCATATATAAAGATACCTCTCCCTCTATATATATATATCAGAAGAAAAAAGAAAAAAATCAAAGAACCATCTCCAAAATCTCCACCACCTGCTCCCCCCTCACAACCGGCACAGGATTCCCCCTACAAAACGAATCCCTAATACTCTTCTCCGCAATCTCATCGAACTTCTCCCGCCCCACACCAACCTCGCTCAGTGAGCGCGGAAGCCCCAACTCGCGGATGACGGCGTCGAGCACGTCGCCCAGATCTGCCGTGTCTTTGTTGATGGCTCGAGCGTGGAGGACGTCTGATATGGCTGGTTGGCGGAGGAGGAACTGCCGTAGGCTGTTCTGACGAGAGGTGGGCGAGGGAGGGCTGTGGAGGGCGTTGTATTTGCACACTGCGGGCAGGAGGATGCAGCTTGTTTCGCCGTGGGGGATGCCCAGGGGGCCCAACTATATTACTTAGTTAGTATATATATATATATATATATATCATACCATATATCTAGCTTACGCTAGATATATAAAGAGAGAGGAAAGGAAAGGAAAAAAAAAATAAGGAAAGGGAAATAAATACCTGATGTCCAATCCCATGCGACGCTCCCAACTTCACCCCCTCCCTCCCTCTCCCTGCTCCCCCTCCACCCCCCAGACAAGCACCCATAGCATCCACACTCCCCAGCAAACAATCCAACCTCGCCTCCACACCTTTCCCCTCCCTATCAGCAGCACACTTCAACAACCCCGGTACCAACAGTCCCAGCCCATGTTTCGCCAGCGCGCTCGCCTCGCCCTCGCCCTCCTCCGTCTCGTTCTCGTTCTCTGTGTCGCCCGTAGGCGAGGACTGCTGGAGATACGTCTCGACGCAGTGGTCGACGGCGCGGATGCCCGTGCTGAGCCACACGCGTGCGGGGGTGGTGGTGGCGCAGAGCTCGGCGTCGAGGATGACGAGTTGCGGGCCGCGGATTCCGGTTGAGAAGAGGTGCTTCTCGTCGGTGGTGTCGTTGGTGGAGCCTGCTAGGTTGGAGTATTCGCCGCCGGAGAGGGTCGTTGGGATGGCGATTGTGGGGAGGTGCGAGGGGTGGATTTCTTGTTCGGGGTTGGGGTTGGGGTTGGTGGTGGAGAAGGTTGAGAGGGCGGATGGGGTGGTGATGTTGTTTGCTAGGGCCTGTCCTCGTTTTGATCTGGTCAGTATATATACATACTGTATAATATATATATATATGGGGAAAAGAAGGAGAGGAAAAGAAGGAGAGGAAAAGAAGGAGAGGAAAAGAGAGGAATACCAATCCGACTACCTTCCCCGCATCAACTAAAGTCCCCCCGCCAAGTATCACCAGCAGATCTGCCCCCGTGGCACGCACATCGTCTGCGACTTCTAACACCTCCGACCAGTACGTATGGCTCTTCATTCCTCTCCGGACCCCCACGACTCTCATATCGGCTACGGGGTATGATTCCAGCGCATGCTGCAGTCGCTGGAGGGAGTCTGTGGTGCGTGCTAGTGTCCCTGATATGAGGATGTAGATGCGCTTTGCGGAGAAGGTGGTGGCTGCGTGTTGCGCTGTTAGGGTTGGGTAGGGGAGCCCGTAGGTGAGGAGGGGGGTGGATTGGGTGGGGAAGGCTGTGCGGGTTGTTGGGGGCATTTTCCTGTTCTTTAGTGTAGAAAGATTGATGGATGTGTTGTTGTGTGAAGGGGTGTATGTATATGAGGGTATGTGTATGAATGTTCCTTATTGAGGTAGTGGTTTGGTGTTGGGGATCAGGTTGTGGTGAGGGGTTGTATACTGGCTATGATGTCATTGTTTAATGTCTACTACCTTGGTATACTACCTATACGGAGCGCTCCGTATCTACTATACCTACTACACCTTACATATACACATATACTATGATACTACATATTACACATACACATACATATGCATATATCCCTTGTAGTACTGCGTAATAAAGATACATTCCCCATCCATCGCGCCAAAACGCCGCAGCCTATCACTCATTACTCAACATAAATCCAGTAAAACCACCAACCCAGCAGATGAAATCAACCAAACCAGTAAATAGAAAAACCAAACCACCAGAACAACAACCAATCAGGATTGCTCATCGTTCTCAACAACCGCAGCCCGCAGCTCCCACACGATGTCGTAGCATTCTGCCAGCAGCGCATTCACGCTGCCCTGGCCTTCCGGGATGTCGTTGCCGACGTAGAACTTGCCGTCCACGCGCATGTTGTCGATTGAGTTGAGCTATATTGTTAGATATGGACGTACACAGTGGTGAAGAGGACATACCTTCATGCTATACGGGTACAGCTCGCGGCTGTTGGCTACGCCGCCAGATTCTTTCACCTCGAGGAGGCACCGTCGCAGCGTTTGCAGCTGGTTGTGCACGGGTAGCAGGGCCTCCGATACCGGCTCTGAAGAGATCAGTAGCGCGTAGATGTATGCATAGCTTCGGCGGATGAGGTATAGTAGAGTCTATAATCTGTTAGGGACGAGGGTCACCCATCACGTAGGAAAAGAGACGTACTCGCTGGGCGTGTATGTCCGCCGGCTGGCCGACCGCATCCACAAAGTTCCCGTTCACCCGCGCTTCGTCGATCCGGTCTAGCTTCCGCTGGTATACGAACAGGTCTGTCTCCCGGAGAGACCACGCCTGCGTCACTGACAGTCGGTCTAGCTGGTTGCGGATGTCGACTAGACGTTCGTACTGCTCTTGGAAGCGTTCATCGATGTGTCCTTGTCTGTCTCGTGAATCAGCAGTGGTAGGCCGAGCCAGGGATGTGGACCCACCGTTCGAGAACGATCTCCGTCCACTTCCAGCACCGTTCCAGCAGCAGCTTCACATGCTCCTGACCGCGGAGAGGCGCCCCGTCTGGGCCAACGAACTGGCCGTCCTTCATCATGTCGCTAATCTTCTTGAGTTGGTTCCGGAGTCCGTTCACCTCGGACGAAGAGAACTACGCTGGTCAGCACGACGCTCTACTGTGAGTTTAAGTGTAGGTACCTTCGATCGGGTGTTGACCGCCGCGGTCGAGCGCAAAACCGAAACCAGCGTCTCATGTGCCGGCACCAGACTCGGATCCAGCCGGTCCAGGTCCTGCTGCAGCCTGTCCAGTCCCCGTTGACATTTCTCCAGACGGCTCTCCAGCAAAGTCATCAGCTCCGGGGAGTACGACTCGCGACTCCGTTCACAGGTCTCGCGCATGGAGGCGAGGGTTTTGGCTATGGAGACTAGATCTTTGGAGCTGTAGAAACCGGCCTCTTCGAGATGATTGACTAGACGCTAGGTTTGTCAGATATTTAAACAGCATCAAAGATGGTAAGTAACATACCTGAATCGTAGTCGCAAGCGAATAACTAGATAAGCGAGGGACGTCAGCAGGTTCGCGATAGCTCAGCATGCGGGACATACACTGCCGGGGCTTCATTATTCCTCCCCACAGTCAAGAACAGCAACGAGATTAATTGAAAGCAATCATCTAGGATATAGTCCACTGCGTCCAGTCACGATGGTTAGTTCTGATTCAGCCAGTCGTATCCGATATCGGGTAGCTCACATCGGTTATGGGTCATCCGACGGTCTCCATCCTTGCGCACGGCATTGAGCTTCTCGACCTCACCAATCACTTCTTCGTAGAGCGGAAGGACATCGCGAGATTTGATATAAGAAGATTTGTCCCGTTTGAGGAGAAGAAGGGCGTCGCGAGTGCGCAGCAGGGTTTCTAGAATCGGCTGTTCGTTCGGATCCAACGGAGCGGGGATCGCGGGGGAATCCATGGAGATAGATAGATCGGTATGGGAGGGAGGGTCGTCAAGAGATAGAGTAAAAAGGATAAAGAAAAGTCTAGATTGGTTCAGAAAGTGCAGACCATATGGTGACGACAACTGAAGAAATCTAGATGGCCAGATAGTGATGGATCGATAGATCGGACGATGCGATGAGCTCCATGCATAAAGGGCCTGAGGCGATGATGGCATCCCCGCGCTAACCGGATCCGGCAGATACACCACGTGATGCATAAAAACCGCACTAGGCCCGAAATGGATAGCCCTAAGCGAGGGCTTGATGCGGGCACACACTCACACTCACCTCCCCAGCGGGTTAGTCATTCCTGTTGATTCCGTATCTCCAGCAAAAGTTCCATCTCTTTTTCCTCACCTCTTCATCCCATCCTCACCCAACCCTTTTCGACAGTCCCTCGCCAGACTACCCCTCCCGACACCATGTCTACTGCCGAGCTCGCCTGCTCTTACGCCGCCCTCATCCTCGCCGATGACGGCGTCGAGGTCACCGTACGTATCCCTTGATTTTCAAGATTGGATGCGCATTTGGATTTGGAGTGGATATCAAATGAAAGAGCGGTTTCGAAAGAAGTCATGGAAACAACAGAAGGAGAAACGGAATAGGGATTTCAAGCGCAATCAATCGACTGACCGGATCTTCAACACAGGCCGACAAGCTCCAGACTCTTCTGTCTGCCGCCAAGGTTCCCGAGGTTGAGCCCATCTGGACTTCCATCTTCGCCAAGGTAATTCTCGATCCTCGCGACTGGAGGAGTCCCGCGCAAATGCGCTGACATGATTTCGTGATTCAGGCTCTCGAGGGCAAGGACATCAAGGACCTGCTGACCAACGTCGGCTCCGCTGGCCCTGCCGCTCCCGCCGCCGCCGGTGGTGCTGCTGCCGCCCCCGCCGAGGCTGCCGAGGAGAAGAAGGAGGAGGGTACGTTATATCTAACCTGATCGATCTCCTACCATATGGAAGCTAATAATCCTACAGAGAAGGAGGAGTCCGACGAGGACATGGGCTTCGGTCTCTTCGACTAAGCGTCTCGCTCCAATCCCGCTTCTTTTTTTCCTTTCCAACCTCGTTTCCTTCCTCTCTTCTATCCGTTTCGCCCTCGCATCTCTTGTACCCGATACTACGCGACCGCACGAATTACCAAAAAGGGAAAAAATTTTGCCAAAAAAGGATGGGACAGCCGATATGGACTGGGCGCTGGGGGCCGTTTCTGGTATGATCAATGGGCTATTTTTTTGTCGTCATGGCCCGGGTGGACGGATGCCGCTGGGATTCCGGCCTGGTTGGCTGGCTACAAGATGAGGGATGGGAAAAGAGAAACGACAGTGGGGACTTGTTGGGCCCATCGGATGGGTGTGGTTCGCGGGTTTCCCTTACTGAAATGAATTTCCATCTCAGCTAGTCCGTTTTTTTTTTTTGGAGCTTAGGTGCCCAGCTCTCATGCCATGTCTTGTCATGCGACCATGATTCCAAAACGTTTACTCTGTGTAGTGTGTAAGGGTTTCCGTATTATCTGGCTTTACACGACCTTCGACAAAGTATCTGCTCTACCTGATTTTCACTATTCGACAACACATCTGTAGGAGGACTCAAAAGGATACAGCAACGCCGGACATAACCATTCATAAACCATTCAATTAACGCCAGCCAACTTTTGAAACACAAACTTTTCCGACACCCAAGTGTACAAGTCACAGAATACAACAATATCACCCGCCAACAGTCACGCAACAATACAACACGAGCAAAGATAAAAGAACCAAAAGAATATCATAATCATACATCCGACTCACGCACCGCGTAGAGCCGAAACTGCACGAAAATAACCACATCTTCGACCATCGTGCCCAGCGACCCGATCAGCCACGGCAGGTTGGTCACGACGTAGTCTCGTTCCGTGGAGTGGGAGAGGATCTGTATTGCCGTTAGTCACAACAGCTCAACCCAGGTCACACAACAGAAAGGGAGATACCCACCCCAGCTCCGTAGGTTAGGTTGCCCATCAGTGAGAGGATGAAAAAAAGCAATGAGAGTCCTGCGTCAGTTAGTCTCGATCAAACCCGCGGAAACCAATCATGATAGACTTACCCTCGCATGACTTGTCGGTGTAATTCTTGTAGATCTGCGGGAGACGCGCCCTACCAACCCCAGAAAAAAAAAAGCGTTGTCAGTCAAAACTCTCCCATCGTGATGCGGCCTAAAGATGTGGGTTTGGGGTATGCTCACCCCAAGTAGCAAACCGCACTGAAGTAGCCCACCACCTGCGCCCCCTTCGCCATGTCCACCCCCCCATGATGATCCTGCCTCACAGGCCGCCACACCCCCGACTGCCACGCGACCGTCCACCCCGCCATGCCGATAACGAAGATAGCCAGCACGCTGCTCAGATTCTTAAACCAAGCGCGTCGCCCAATCTCGCCCTCCTCCACGATCTTGGCGAGCGTATCCTCCGGCTGGTCCTGCTGATGCTGATGCTGCGACGAGGCCAGCGCCCGGCGGGACGGGGCGCCCCCCTCGGGGAACTCGTCGCTGAAGCGCCGGCCCAGCAGGGGCGTGGTCGGGAGGGGGGTGTCGGTCGACGAGCGGCGCCGGCTGTCTCGGATGGCGTTGTGCAGACGGGCTGTCTTGGCCTTGTAGTAGAGGCATTGGGTGATGAGGACGCCGTCGGCGATGCAGAAGTAGACGGCGATGGCGACGATGACGGGGACGAGGCCCGCCCAGAGACCGCCGATTAGGTTGGTGATGTCGCCGATGAGCCAGACGAAGATGAAGAGGAGGGAGATGGCGTCGGCGTTGCCGTTGCGGTAGTTTTCGATTACTTGGGGGACCTATCGATTCTCTCGTTATTATTGGCTTCGTTTTATCGTCGTTCGTTTGAATTCGATTTGTCTTTTTTTTTTTCTTTTTTTTTTTTCTTTCATAAGGGACCTTGGGTGGTTTGATCGGCTCATCATACCAGGAGAAAAATCCAGCAGGTCAGTGATACCGACCCGAGCAGTCCTGAGGCGGCTTCGCGCGGAGTCAACGGGATCGGTTCTTCGGCAGGCAGATTTGCCTGCGTCCAGAGAATTGACATGATCAGAGGGTTGACGTCTTTGTGTGTAGGAGAGTCGGATCAAGTCGAACGCATTTGGATTGGGGATTGCCAAGGCGGGGAAAGTATGACGACTTGGGTTGAACTTTTGGATGATGGCGTGGAAGAGGGATAGGGGGGACAGAAGAAGACAGGGAGAGAATGAGGTCAAACAGGAGGAATGGAATGTGTGAAAGGGGTCGACAGGAGCAAGTGATGAAGTAAAAGAGAGAAAAAAAGCTTCGAGTCATTCGAATTGAGTTGACAATGAGTAAATCGTTTTGCGACGGGTGGATCCACCACTGTCTCTTTCATTCCTTCTGACCATCCTGCGCCCGCTGATTTGCTAGACTTCTTGATCTTGGATGAGCAGGACCAGATATCTTCTTGGTCTGTTCTATGCTTTATCCCTTGCCGCCGGTCTTGTTAATTCCGTTCTCCTGGAATGAAGAGTCCATTTTCGGTACTTCGTCATCTCCGACCACCACTTTATATATATTCACATACTCCGACCACTCACAATCCGAACGCGCGCAACAACCACCTCAACACCTCTATTTCGCCATCAGTCAATGAGACAGACTGCAGCCTTTCACAAGACATGCAGGAGGTGGCGCGGTGGCGGCCTAGGGCTTACAGGAACAGGTCATAGCGGAGATTCAAATCGAGAGGTGAAAATAACGTCAAAAGTGGTGGTATTCTACCCTGGGTAGAGCAGTCTTCTCGACGACCCACCCGCGTGAGGCTAGACATGACTTCGTAGATGATTGTCCAACGCTGGAAAAGTTCAGCCCTTAAGACGCGAAGATTCGATGCTCCTACTGCTACTGTCTAGGGTGGTATTTCGTCATGGTCAGTACTGGTAGATTCGGAAATACTAGAAGAGAGGCCGGAACAATCAGTGGAAGCTGCATCATAGTGCCACCAACATGCTGCAACTCATCCCAATCTCATGGATCGGTCTCGACAAACAAATCCATGGATTATCCACGCGAGACTACTTCCGAACCGGTCATTTGGGTCTATCCTGACGTGGAACCACTCCGTCCATGGTATCAACACGAACTTGCGTGGGGAACCTCAGATGACAGGTGATTCCTGGGAGATATCTACCCTACCCACGGGAGCAATCCAAGATGATCTTCACTTCGTAACGGATTGGTGGATCTCGAATCCAGCCCAGAGATGTACAGCCAAAGCCACTCGATTGGGCTGAAACTCTCCGCAGTTCGACCCACCTTGTCTACTTCCATTCCTGCTGTCAACTGCGGGGACCTGCCACTTCTCTCCTCGCTGTCCTTCCTCGCCCAAGGGATTCTTCCTTCATGATATGCACCTAGTGACTAAGAAAGCACCGCATGTTCCTGGTTTGCTGCCTGACCCGCTGGTTGGATTAACTTAAAAAGACTAGAAGCTCCCCGCCCACCATGCTCCTTCTCTCCCTTCATCTATCCTTTGGTTAAGCTATCCACTATGTCGTGAGTATCCCCGCCTTCCTAGACCCCTTCTTAGACCCCTTCCTAGACCACATCTTGTGCTGACCAGAGTCCACCATACAGTGAATCAAGTCCATACTACGACCTCGGCACTCATCGTCGTCCGGTCACCACAACCTCCCCAGATGCCCAGCAATGGTTTGATCGAGGCCTGGTCTGGGCCTACTCCTTCAACCATGAGGAATCCGTCCGCTGCTTCACGCGAGCCACCGAATTCGACCCTTCCTGTGCCATGGCGTTCTGGGGCATCGCCTACGCCGTCGGTCCCAACTACAACAAAGCGTGGGCCTTCTTCGACCGAGGGGATCTCGAGTCCAGCGTCCAGAAGGCCACCGCGGCCCTGTCCCGCGCCGCCCAACTGGCAGCCCAGTGCACCCCTATCGAGAAGGCGCTGATCAACGCCCTGCCCGCTCGATTCCCCGCCCCGGATCAGATCCCCGCGGACATGGCCCCCTACAACCACGCCTACGCCGACGCCATGCGGGTCGTCTACCGCGCCCACAGCGCCGACATCGACGTCGCCGCCATCTTCGGCGAGGCCCTCATGTGCATCAGCCCCCGCGGCCTCTGGGACCTCGACACCGGCAAGCCCAGCGGCGAGCACACCGTCGAGGCCCAATCGGCCATCGAATCCGCCATGGCCCGCACCGCCGACAACGGCCACAACCACCCCGCCCTCTGCCACCTCTACATCCACCTCATGGAGATGTCCCCCGTCCCCGAGCGCGCCCTCCCCGCCGCAGACCGCCTGCGCTCCCTCGTCCCCGACGCCTCCCACATGCTGCACATGCCCACCCACATCGATATGGCCGTCGGCGACTACCGCCGCGCCGTCGACTCCAACCGCGCCTCCATGCTCGCCGACGACCAGTACTTCCGCCGTGAAAACCGCGGCTCCGCCCTCTACATCGCCTACCGCGTGCACAACATCTGCGCCCTTCTCTACGCGGCCCTCATCTCCGGCCGCTCCCAGGACGCCCTCGCCGCCGCGGACCGCCTCTCCGATGTCATCGACGCCTCCGTCCTCGCCACAACCAGCCCCCCACTCGCAGACTGGACCGAGAGCTTCCTCGGCAACCGCGCGCACGTCCTCATCCGCTTCGGCCGCTGGGCAGACATCCTCGCCCTGCCCCTCCCCACAGACCGCACCACCTACAGCGCCACAACAGCCACAACCCTCTACGCCAAAGCCATCGCCCTCAGCGCCCTCAACCGCGTCCCGGAAGCCGAAGCCACCCAGCGCGACTTCGAGACCGCCCGCGCCGCAGTGCCCCCCTCCCGCTTCAACAGCATCCCCTGCAAAGAAGTCGACGTCCTCCGCGTCGCATCGGCAATGCTAACGGGCGAACTCGCCTACCGCCGCGGCGACTTCGACACCGCCTTCGCCGCCCTCCGCGAAGCAATCTCCCTCGAAGACAACCTCCCCTACTCCGACCCCCCACCCTGGATGCAGCCCGTCCGCCACGCCCTCGGCGCGCTCCTCCTCGAGCAGAACCGCGTCGCAGACGCAGAGCGCGTCTTCCGTGAGGATCTGGGCTTTGCACTCGGATTCCCGCGTCGCAAAGCGAGGCTGAATAATGTTTGGGGTTTGCATGGCTTGCACGAGTGTTTGATGAGGGCGGGCAAGATGGAGGAGGCTGCCGCTGTGCGCGTGCCGCTGGACATTGCGCTCGCGAGTGCGGATGTTGTGGTGGAGAAATCTTGCTATTGTCGCGTGTCGGGGTGTTCGCCGGCTGGGGGGTGTGTGGCTTCCTTGTAGTGGCTTTCTCTCTCTCCCGTGGGTGTGTTCATACTTAAGCTATAACGCAGTGGTAGTGGTAGTTGGTCCTTATTGTAGATGAGGGGGAGGTTGTATTAGGCTATTCTTATTCTAGCTGATACTGCACCAGTCGTTGACACTACCGTCTTGTACGTATGTAGGTAGTACTATACCCACATGGACAGCCAGTAGCACCACCACCACCAACACCAATCCACCTCTATTTCCTCAACCGGGTATGTTGCACTATGCAAGACTACTCGTACTTCATACATCTGAGCAAAAACCATTCTATACACAACCTTAAGTAGGTAAACTACACAATTATCAATCACTAACTCAATACCCGTCATCCTCATCCTCATCCCCCAAAAACCTCAACTCATCCTCCAACAAATCAACAACCATCTCCCCCAGCGCCTCCCGAATCGCCCCCCGCAGCAACCCCTCCCTCGTCTCCTCCGGCTGCACCGCATCCAGCGCGTCCACATACTCCGTCAGCGGCGAATAATCAACCACCACGTCGCCCCAGTTACCCCGGTCGACGCCGTACTGCCGCAGGAAGGCTTCCAGCGCGGCCATCCCGTCGCTGAGCAGCCAGTGTTCTAACTGGGGCTGTTCGTTGACTGGGGGGTGGGTGATTGCGCCGGCGGGGCGCGGCATGTCGAGTTCTTCTTCTGTTTCGGAGGGGGTGTCGAATTCGAGGTCGTTGTTGTTGTTATTGTTGTTGTTGTCGTCGCCGAAGCGGGGAAAGTGGAGTGCGCCGTTGTTGAGTTGCGCGAGGAGGTCGCGGAGCCATTGGGGACGGTTTCCTTCTGGTGTTTGCGCGATGTAGGAGGGGATGGGGTCGGATTGGTGGCGGTGGGCGGCGGATTCGTAGGGTGGGAGGGGGTCGGAGGCGGAGATGCGGCCTGAGACGAAGCGCTGCGGGACGTGGGTTGTTACGCGCGGCTGGTCGGAGAGGATGACGTGGCGGGCGATGTCGAGGGTGATTTCGGGGGCCGGGGCCGGGGTGTCTGGGCCTTCGAGCGTGTCGGCCACTTCCATGAGGAGGGAGAGCGCCTCGGGCGTGTTCCAGAGGTCTTTGGTTCGCACGAGGTAGAGTTCCGTGAGGAGCTCGTGCGCGTCGTTGGGGGGCATCTTGCCCCAGATGCGCTTTGGCATTGGTTGGAGGTCGAGTTCTTGGGCGAGGCGGCAGAAGACCCAGGGGTGGTTGCGCATTGCGTGGCTGAGTTGCTCGCGGCATTCGCGGGGTTTGTTGAGGCGGAGGTAGGCGAGGGCTAGGGAGCATTGGATGTTGGGGAGGGAGGCCCATTCGTTGTGGAATCGGGTTTGCGTGCAGAGCTCGATGAAGTGCGCGTATTCGCGGCCGCGGAGAGCCAGGTTGTCGATCATGAGGCGCATGCAGTAGGGGTCGCTGGAGTTGAGGCCGAGGAGGAGCTTTCCCCATTCGTAGGCTGTGCGCCAGGTGCCTTTCATGCCTAGGTTGGCGATGTATCGCCAGCCTACCAGCCACAGCTCGCGGTTCTCCTCGCGCACAAAGTCCAGCCGAGCTTGGCCTTCGCGCAGTTGCGTTCCAAAGGATGAATGCGCCGACCGTCCGATGTTGAACAGTGCTCGCTCGAGTAGATCCGCTGACACTGCATGGTCGCTCTGGTGCTTCGCGATCTCCGACACCTGCAGCAGCGTCGAGATGTGGTAGGGGTTGTACTGGAGCAGTTGGATCATGCGCTGCGGATCCAGCGACTCCACGCACATCTCGAATTGCCGCTGGACGTCCTCGTATGCGCTGTTGTGCACGATGCGGTACAGTGTCGCTCCCGAGTCCTGCTTCTCCACCAGCTCCATCCCCAGCCCGCCGCTGGGTGTCCGCGGCCACTCGTCCTTGCCCTGCATGAGGACGTTGCGCCGCAGCGTCACGCCCGCCAGGCTCTGCCCCCGACTGGCGGGGCTGTATTTGCCTGTCAGCGCCCGTCCCAGATCGACCATCTCCCGGTTTCGCTCCCGCCGCCGGCTGGACCCCGAGTCGTCTTGGTCGAAGTTCTCCAGCACCACGTTCCCGAACAGCTTCCGCATCTCGTTCGTGGCATTGAGCGCCCGCGGCTCGATGGTGAGAAGTTCTGCGGGTGTCTTGGGAAATCCAGAGTCCTTTGTATTCCCCGCGCCCCGCGCACCAGTCTGTCCTTGCCCACCTTGTTGTCCCTGGTCTACCGCCAGCTCCTGCAATGCCCGGTCGATCTCGTCCAGTTTGCCATTCTTCTTGCCCAGAGGAGTCTTCCCTTCACTGGGTGGCTGAGGTGTTGACTTCTTCTTCTTATTCTTCTTCTTCTTGTTGTTCTTTTTCTTTGGCTCTGCCGGTTTGGGGGAAATGTCGACAGTAGGCGGCGGGGTCCGGGTCACTGGCGCGGTTTCGTTGTCGAACTCTTGCTCCTCCTTCTCCTCCTCCGCCTCTTCCTCCTCCTCGTCGTCGTCATCGTCCTCTGCGGCGTTCAAAAGGTCAAATGCATTGAGCTTCGGTTTTACGGGTCTCGATACCGGTTCATCTTCGCTTGAGTCGTCTTCTGTGTGCTGCTGCTCCTGCTCGCGCAGCTTTTGGAGCTTGCGAATTGCACGGGAGGACATTCAGACTTTAATTGAAAGTATAGAAAGAAAAAAATATGTTAAAATGGAGTGGTTTAGGAAGCTGATTCAAGGTAGACGCGGTTTTGTCGAGTGATGCAAATAAAATAGTTCGGGATGATCTTTCTTGTCGCGGGGAATGACGACACTGCTCAGTTGGGCTAGCCGATTACTTGGTACTGTTATTGTAATTACATGTATATTATCAAACCAACGTAGAAAATGATGCGTAATTGTGGTCACGTACCACTCAATACATACATGTCCCGTGCCGCCCAGCTTCACCATGACTATTACGGACTCCGCCTCTCTCCATCTTCATCTCCTCCAGCACTCTCGCTGGACAACTTCCCCTCTTTCATTTTCTACCCCCAGTCCTGCCCTCAATGCGGCGTGCGGCTCTTCAGGCTTTCCGTACTGCTCGTCGTGCACCAGTATGGAGAGTCTCTGGTAGGAAACCCTGCGCAGTCTCATTCTCCAGCAGCCGAGTCCATACCCTTCGGCCAGCCGGGAATCATCGTCCCCCCTTCATCCCTGCCACTCTCCAGTCATCCATGCATTTCCGCAGCTTCTCCATTGCGTTGATCTCGACCGCCGTTGCGTCCGGAGCCTGGTACGCCTATCAGGGCAACAACTCCCAAGGCTCCCCGGCGGGCGCCCTCAACGCCACGTCGTCCTCGCAGCTGCGCACCGTCGCAACCTCGGGTGCGCACACCGACAGCGCCGTCGAGAATACCCGTCGCGCTCTCCTGGTCGAGAACGATCAGTTTTACACGGCTACTTTGTCTGGGGAACAGCCCTTGTTGAAACATACCGACGACTCGGATCGTCGGCTGCTCGAGATGTTGACCCCCGAGCAGGCCACCCAGAAGCTCCGCAAGAACGAGGAGTCGTACCTGGTCAACCGCGGCCAGGGTGTCGTCCGCTATGATATTGTTCAAGTGCCCAGCAACTCGCCGATTGAAGATGACCATGCCGAGAAGATTGTGGAGGTGCCCACTTCCGTCGCGGCCGCCTCCGAGGGTCGTGCCAACAGCGACTGGATGTTCTGGGCCGTGTTTGACGGACACTCGTAAGTCTTATTTGGCAGGAGATATGATATGCTGTTCATTTGGTTAACCGTGCTCTCCAGTGGCTGGACCACCTCTGCGAAACTGCGCAACGTCTTGATCTCCTACGTTGCCCGCGAACTGAACTCCACCTACAAGGCCGCCGCGACCGACCCCTCGGCACTCACGCCGACCTCAGAGGCAATCGACGCCGCCATCAAGCAGGGTTTCGTGCGCCTCGACAACGATATCGTCTACAACAGCGTTGACAAGGTCCTGAAGTCGAACTCGAGGCGCGCTGCGGCCGAGCTTCTCGCCCCCGCGCTGTCGGGCTCCTGTGCCCTCCTGACGTTCTACGACTCGCAGTCCAAGGACCTGAAGGTCGCCGTCGCTGGTGATTCTCGCGCCGTTCTAGGCCGCCGCTCCGCGAGCGGTAAATGGACCGCCACGGCGCTCTCCGAGGACCAGACCGGCGGCACGCCGTCGGAGATGAAGCGTCTGCGCGAAGAACACCCGGGCGAGCCCAACGTGACCCGCAACGGACGCATCCTCGGCCAGCTGGAACCTAGTCGGTCGTTCGGCGATGCTTTCTACAAATGGACCAGAGACACCCAGGACAAGATTAAGCGCCAGTTCTTCGGACGCACTCCGCATCCGCTCCTCAAGACTCCCCCGTACGTGACCGCCGAGCCGGTCATCACTACCACCAAGGTCGACCCCAGCCAGGGTGACTTCCTGGTCATCGCTACCGACGGTCTTTGGGAAATGCTGAGCAACGAGGAGGTCGTCGGACTCGTCGGCCAGTGGGTTGAGCAGCAACGTTCCGGTGCCGGTGGTAACCAGGCCTGGCTCAAGAGCTGGTTTGGTTTCGAAAACAAGCAGCTCCCCGTTGAATCCTCCCAGGCAACTGAAACGGACGGCCAGCGGCGTCCCATCCGCCAGGCGCAGTATGACATCGCGGGTGCCGCCAGCCGGTTCGTGGTGGAGGACAACAACGCGGCCACGCATCTGGTCCGTAACGCCATGGGCGGCAAAGACAAGGACATGGTCTGCGCCTTGTTGACTCTTCCCAGCCCTTACTCCCGCCGATACCGGTGAGTTCTTCATTACTACTTTACTTAACCCCTTTCTTGAACCAGCACTAACAATGTAATAGTGACGACGTCACGGTAGAAGTCATCTTCTTCGGCGACAGCCCCGACAACCGCACCGTCTCCGTCAACCAGGACGCCACTGCATCCGAAGAGAGCCCCAAGGCAAAGCTTTGACTGAAGTATTGATTTTGCCACATCCAGAATATTCCCAATATTGCCTTTATTGAATGGGACATAGCGCGTTTGTTGTCTTTTATTCCGTTCCGTTTCCTTTGACTAGCATTTACACCCTTTACATTCTCACGACATGATTCTTTCAAGAAAGATGGCGTTACCTTATGGATCTGTGCTTGTCGCTAGACTAGTATGGTTGAGTTGAGTTTGTCCGCAAAGTAAGCTGATATCTTGCATATGGTTTCCACTAAGTTAGATTGAATATGGACTCTAGAGCATTATTATCCAGGTCACTTTTGCAATAGCGTATCTTGACTAGCAGTGTACTACTTATATCATCATACTTAGGCCACACCCTTCACCCTGAACTTCTCATTGTGTTGTTTCCTTATTTAGCTCTTTTTGTCCTCATTTCTTCACTAAGTCACATGGAGAGTGACGCTCTGCCATTCACTCACGTGAAGGTGAGCATATAAGAGTATCACGTGGGCTGTGAATCTCACGTGGATATTCATGCCCTGACAGCAACAATCAAGTAGATTGATCCAGTAGTATGAGGTGAATGAAGTATTCCTTAGATACTATTGAATATAACTATACTTGCCTACCAGGCTGCTGCTTCTATCACAGTCTCTGCATAATGCTACACAACAGTTTGCTCTGTCGCCAGACAAGAAGGTGACATTTCTTGTTGTTTCTTTCACAGGCAAACAAGCCCCCCCATTGTCCTAAAACATGGAACTAGTAGAGAAGAACAGCAAAACGCGTCGCCTTTCAACGCGATCCAGTGAGCGACCGCGTCTGTACCCATATCATGAATCACTTGTCTTGTTCCACTGCCTTGGTCCATCAGCTCAGACATAAATACCTGGCCACGCCCTCTCTTTCGCTCCACCTCTTTTCTTCTTGTACCTAAAACTGTCACCTTGACCTCTCTTGAACGTCACTTTCATACTATATCATCTTGCCAACACTTTTCATATATTGATGGCACTACAAGCAGTTATGCTCTGGGACGCCAGCCAACCTACTCGCCGGTTACCTTTCTCGATGCAAATATTGTTGAATATAGCTCCTCTTTGATCATGAAACACAGATCGATGAGTCCAGTTGCAGCGTTCATATACACTTGCACCTCACTTGGACCACCACCTTCGCGAGTCATGGCGAAAGGGTAGATTCCAAAGCGAGATCTATTCTATCTATACCTTCCTCTCTTTATTATTGTGACAACGGATGGTCTCAACTCCAGCCGACGAATGTGGCATACGCACATGCCGCTCATATAGTCCTATAACAAAAGCTGACAGTGAAGTAAGTCTGTCTCTACATGCCATTGACCTTCTCGCTCTGACTGAGAGTATAGTGTCTGCTTGGGTGTAAAGATCTGCTCAATCTACGGGCAAACCGCCAGTTGCCCTCACCTCTGAGACTTTATACTTGGTCTCGCTACGTGGCTTCGAAGTCCAGGTCGACAGGTAAACAGGGCTGCTGATGCCTCTGCCTTTCGTCCTGTGAGCGGCACATATACAAGAGGCCCACAGTATAGATGTGGTCATCAGTCTATAGAAAAAGAACCAGCGATCTCCCTTCTTCACCATCTCCATGGCCACCATGGTGTACAGGCGGAATGCAAAAATTGATCGGCATCACTGGTAGCGCACCAACACCACTGGGATTGATGTGCTAGTGGCGCAGCAACTACTGCAGGCTCCAGTAGGACTCCTGCCACAGGTGGAAATAACAGAGAAACTGCGGCAAATAAAGCTCATGCGGTCAACAACATCCCATGGCTTCTGACGACGATGAGTTCTACGACTGTGTGATTCTTCCAACTATAAAGCCATCCCTGGCGACATGCTACTTTACGGCTTGCTTTGACGCACTTGGGGTAGTGATACTGGATCTGACCGGCTCACTCGACAAGAACGACAGATCTACGCCATCAGTGCCTATAATAGAAGGACCGCTAAGTAGCCGATACCATGGCGAACCAGACTACGCCCTGCTTGTCCGCCGTGCCAACTATCAGCTCTTTGTCTGGAAATCGACCCAGCCAGTCAACAGAGCTCAATAAATCTGCCAGTAAATGGGGTCAGTCATGACATCAATTTCAGTACTTAAGAAAGATGATACCAGACCTGTGTGGATTTTGGTCATCCCCCATGAGTTGGGGCGGCGGTGCTGGTCGCTCAACGGGCAATCGCCTGTGTTCCTCCGTGACGATGTTGGCAAAGTTAAAGACGATCTACTACGCGGCATCGAGACGATATCGATGGAGATGCGCAGTAGAGCGAGGAGCAAACCGCCAATGCAATTACATGCACTTATATTGTTGGTTCTTCCCTCCTATTTCACTGCTGGGTGCATGGACATGGGGTATATGCTCGACTCAGCAGCTTCGGCGGGATTAAGGTTTCCATCGACAAGTCTCATCCTACACTGCAGTCAGACCGTCAAGATGCGTAAGGGGGACCAACCATCCCGCTGACGACAAGAGGTCTCCACGTTTTCTTTGCATGTCAATCCCGGAACTCGACAAAGCAACCGGCTTTATATAGCATGACTCAGAGCACCCGTGATATACCACGCAGTTGTATACCCGTTCCAGTCATTGCGATTCTACATAGTTCGAAAGCATCTTGTCGATCTTTTCTACGAGTCATCTATTGCATCGCGTCACGGCCCTCAGGGCCCCTCTTTCACAACACAGTCATCGTGTCTAGCAATCTTCTTGATCTCAATATTACTATAAATAGTATGATGTGAATGACACAGGTAATTTGAAAGGACCTGGTATCATTCTCGGATCTACCAGGCTGATTGGGGTCGGGTATACCCTAACCAGAGCCTTGGTCCTTGTCCTTTTTTACCCCGATTATACTTTGAGTGCTGAGGAACAGGCACATGGACGTGTGTCACGGCTGCTGATCTATCATCACTATCAACCCGCGAGGAAGAACCGATCACGGACCAACTCACCAGCATATTCTACAAGATGCAGACGGCGCAACCCCAACAAGTGGTTCTGACCGGCGGGCCACACTTACTCACCTAAGATTGACTATTGAAATCAAGGACGAGAGTATGAAATGAGCGGCTTGGAAAAATATTCAACTTTGTTTACGGATTTTGAACCATCCATCCGTACTTCATCAGCAACCCGTTCTACTCCTATCTGAGGTTGGTGCCCAAACGCCGACCAGATATTACCACCTTGCCTACAAAAACAATGGTCGTTTTCCTATCATTGTGACAGTCCTGGGACGACATTTGATCGCTTAACAACAACGCCCGAATACACCCGCTTGGTGCGCTGGTGCGTGCAATACATCAAGGCCGCTATAACAGTTCGCCTAGATGACCACGTATTCTGGCCATCTCTCGACTTCCTCCCCACTATTCTCGCTCCATTCGAGGACCCTGGCGCCGGCATCGTGACTTAATCGACTATTCTTTTCAAGTTCTATCTTTGCTATACTTTACGAATGTGAGCCATGCGTGCCTCAAAATCAAGTATACTCCACGATAGTATATTAAGTTAATGAGCTGTTCGGATTGGAGAAGCCGTCTTATCGTTCAACCCTTATATCTGTCACTTTGATTTCATAATCCGGATGCTGTGGCAACAAGCTGTGAGAAGAGTGAGAATCTAGAAGACACCAGAAACAAGCATGCTCTCTGCAAATTACTCCATGTCGGATATCATATCTCAGTTGCCCTGGCCCCTGTGAGCGGCCACCTTGTGATATGGTCACCATATCTACGACACCCCTAATCTGCTGCCCAATGGTCTGCGTGTTCGATATTATACATCGGAGGGTTATAGTTGGGTACAAGACGAACGACTATGTGGATACTAAGGATGCGGAACGCAATCTCTCGGTAGGACTATACTCTACCTCCCCAGAGTGCTCTGTTTCCTCCTATGTCGCGTAGAGCGATTACTTCCACAGTCTGATCAAACATTGTATCTCCATGAGCTGACTGTGGTCACTCTGCGCAATTCCAGTCTACGGCATTGACATGGGTCACACTGCCACACATGAACCACATATGTTGAGGGGACTGCATGATTAAATTGTTCTCTTAAGGATTATCATTCTGAGCTACAAGGAGATGGGCAAGGAAATGGCGAGATGATGAAGATGCAGGCAAGCATCCACGAGAAGATCATGCTGTCGGAGGAGATTGGGAAGTTGAACGGGTATCTACTCAATAATGTCAATTATCATAAACTTGAGATTTCCAATGAGATTGCAGTCATGAACGTATTCTTGGTAGAGATATCTAGATCTATAGATCTGGATATAGACAGTGACGTAATCATGGATGAGTCATCGAGCGGTGAACGCTTATCGATAGAGAGCAGCTAAGCCGCAAAAGGACATTGGAGCGGAAGTGCCACGCCGCTCCAACAGCTTCACTTCCTCTCTCCTCTCTCCAACTCCTTCGGTTTGACTGGTAGATACAGCCTGACTTTGATTACTTTGAGGAGGAACACCTGAATCCGGACAATCTGACTATGCCAGTTGTCCCTCGCTAGCTACTCAAGCTCACCACCCAGTCAGTGGTCTGTCATGATGCTATTCCTACTGAAATCGGCCATCACGGTCTTGGCCTTACTCGCGACCTGCGTGCTCCTCCCACAGCTACCGCTGGGGATTCTCCGCCTTGTGCTCCGCGGGGTCGGATGGCTGATTGTGAGACGCACCCGCTCCCGGCGCGAGCACATCGTCTCGCGCGTGCGAGTTGAGGAAGAGGACTCCGCTGCGAAGCGCACGGCCAAGCCCTCTCCTGGCGAGGACGAGGACTGGGAGAAGGTGGACACCCGGTCATCGAGCTCCAGTAGCGGGAGTCGTGAACGCGGCGGCGATGGCTGGGATGGCATCATTGGTTTCTTTCACCCGTTCTGGTTCGTCAACTCTCCCCGATCTACAGTACAGTAGTACCCGTATCCGGAAACTAACCTCGTGACTTATAGTAATGCGGGAGGCGGCGGCGAGCGCGTGCTCTGGGAGGCAGTCAAGGCGACGCAGAAACGCTGGCCCCGCGCGATCTGTGTGATCTACACCGGAGATCACGAGGCTACCAAAGCGACCATGTTGGAACGGGTCCATGTGAGTCCATTATTCTCTGGGGAAGATCAAGGGAGGGAGCTGACAGCCCATGTCTAGAACCGATTCAACATCCAACTACACGCGCCAACAGTGGTCCTCCTCTACCTGACCACCCGCAAATACGTCGCCAGCACCATGTACCCGTACATGACACTGCTAGGCCAGTCGCTAGGGTCGCTAGTAGTCGCGCACGACGCCTTCAACCTCGTCGTCCCGGACATCTTCGTCGACACAATGGGCTACGCCTTCACACTAGCCTACTGCAAGCTGCTATTCCCATGGGTACCCACAGGCGCCTACGTGCACTACCCCACCATCTCAACCGACATGCTACAGTCCCTCGACGACAAGTCCGGCACCCAGGGCGTCAACGCCGGCGCGGGCACCGGCCTCCGCGGCCATGCCAAACGCAAGTACTGGCTCGCCTTCGCGCGTCTCTACGGCTGGGTCGGCGGACACGTCGACGTCGTCATGTGCAACTCCTCCTGGACGGCCGCGCACATCCGCACAATCTGGGGCCCCTCCCGCACCAACGCCCCGCACAAAGACCCCGCCGTCGTGTTCCCCCCCACAGCCGTCACCGAGCTCGAATCCTCCATCCCCGTCGACGCGCAGTCCGAACGCACCCGCCAACCCGTCATCCTCTACATCGCGCAGTTCCGGCCGGAAAAGAACCACCCGCTCCTCCTCCGCTCCTTCGCCCGCTTCCTCCACAACCACTCCCAGCATTCCCCATCCACCCCCACCCCCCGCCTCATCCTCATCGGCTCCGTCCGCCACGCCAGCCCAGACGAAACCCACATATACAACCTGCGCCTCCTCGCCCACGAGCTGCACATCCGCGACCACACGACCTTCATCTGCGACGCCAGCTGGCCCACCATCCTCTCCCACCTCTCCACAGCCTCCATCGGCGTCAACGCCATGTGGAACGAGCACTTCGGCATCTGCGTCGTCGAGTACCAAGCTGCGGGACTCATCAGCGTCGTCCACGACTCGGGCGGCCCGCGGGAAGATATCGTCATCGACATGCCTGACTCCGACACTGACGCCGAAGGCGGAAGCGGCGCAACAGGCTTCCGCGCGTCGACGGAAGACCAATTCGCGGCGGCCTTTGAGACGGCTCTTGCTCTGCCGATCGAGGAGAAGATGGCGATGCGCGCGAGGGCGCGTCGCTCGGCGCTGAGGTTCAGCGAGGAGGAGTTCCATGCGGGGTGGTTGGAGCAGGTGGGACGGTTGGTGGGGATGGTTTCTTCTTCTTCTTCGTAGGTCTGCTTCTTGTGGGTGTGCTGTATGTGTCTACTATACTCTAGTCTGGTATACTCTACTATAGTATGCTGTATTGAATTGTATTGTACTCTCTTAAGCTAGACTAAACTGCTGTACGGTTAGACTAGGATGATGAGGGTGATGAGGCTGGATTACTACTACGTATAGTATAGTATAGTATAGTACGTATACTATCATGTCCGTACACTGGTGAGTTTCACAGGATGTGGAACATTCATTGCTTAGGTGTAAGTAGATGCCTACACTGTACTACCTAGTCTCCCCTGTTTATAACGTGGGAGTACTCGGAACATTGCATGTATACTGTTATGTCGTACTATCCATCTATCCATCTATCCATCTATCCATCTACCCATCTCATACTCTACTACACTAACTACCCTATAGCACGAGTTAGTATAAAACAGTATAATCTAATGAGTAAACTACACGTAAAAAGACGTAAATTTTCAAAAGACCAATTCCTATGGGTATGTGTATGTATAGGTATCAACCAACTAAATAGGTAACTCATCGTAGACACGTAATGACCATTTCGCCGGTGGCAAACTCGGTACGACCATAAAAAAGGGGGCAAAGAAAAAATCAGGGGAATAAAGGTAAAAGGTATAAGAAGAAAAAGACAAAAGAAAAAAAAGGGGAAAGAAACAAACACCATCCGATAAAAAGTCAAATCAACCCTGATGTCACCGTAGTGGAATCCGGATATTATCCAACCTGTATCTGAACGCCAAGTAAAACGTAAAGAAAATGACAAAAGAAAAGGACATAAGAAAAGTATCTCTATAACCAAAAAAACTCAACCAATAAAGGCTACTCTCGCCATTCACCCTGGTAGCCCGTCTCGGCCGGCACTCCCATGATCGGTCCGGAATTCCCCCCGTACAACGGATCAGGGTGTCCGTAACCCCCGCTCATGCCGGAGACACTGCTCAGCACTGACTCGTCGTCGTCGAACCCGTACTCCCCGCCGGAGCTGGCGTCGAAGCTGCTGCGACCTCCCATGTCGCTTGGGTCGTCGGCCGATGCGGGGATCTGATCCCACTGCAGGGTCTGCAAGGCTGGATACTGCGCTAGTAGCGCCGCGGGCAGCACGAAATGACCCGTCCCCGACCCGTCCATGCCCGGGACTGTGAGCGGCTGCGGGATGGGCTGCAGGTGCTGCGGGTGGTGGGGATGGTGCAGCATGCTGCGTTCGCGCTCCTGACATTCCTCGTCCAGCAGCGGCTTGATACAGATGCGCCCCGCCTCGGAGCGGAAGTGGCGGCCCAGCGCGTCGGCGCGCGCGAAGCGACGACCACATCCCCACTGGCCGTCGCGCGCCAGCTCGCCGCGGCAGATGAACTTCTTCTCCCCGGAGTGGAGCCCCTCGTGCCGCTTGCGGTCGTGCTGCCGCGCAAAGGCCTTGCCGCACACCGTGCAGACAAACGGACGCTCGTCCGTGTGGGTGCGCAGGTGCGACCGGAGATTGTAGGCGCGCGTGAAGCGCTTGGGGCACAGGTGGCACTGGAACGTGGCCGGGTGCTTCTGGACGCGCTTCGAGTCGTTGGGGTTCGCCCCGGGCCGCTGCGGGTCGGCCAGCCCGAGGATGTAGTTGCGGCTGTCGATCGACGAGGTCGACACACGGCGGGAGCGGGACGCGGGCGACGGATCCCGGGATCCGGGGTTGCTGTGGCGACCCGAGTCGAACGGCGACAGCGAGCGTGGTGACGAAGGCGCCAAGGGCTCCAGACTGGTCGTGGACGGCGAGCGGGGGCGGGACGCCGGGTGCGCGTAGGGATCAGACTTGCTCCGCATGCGCGAGCCTGTCAGGATTTAGCATCACAGATATAAAGAACTAGGGAGAAAAAAAAAGGGGGGGACCTACGCATGGACGGGGGAGGCGGGCTCAACGAGTCCAGATCGCCCGCCGCTTTGGATTGCGGAACGATCGGGTTGCGCGACGGGGGCGCGAATTCCACGTTGATCGACGGCGGCGCCATCGACGAGGCCTGGCCGATATCCAGCGGCATGTTTCCCGGCGGCATTCCCGGGAAGGCATCCATGCCATTGGCGTAGAGATCCTGGGACGGGGCGGGGTAATGGGCGTCGGGCCCCCCCGGCGCGGAGACGTACGGAATGTTGGGAATCATTTCGCCTCCGGGCTGCGGCATCAGCTGCGGGGAGATGTAGGGGCTGTGGGCCGGACTGAAGGCCTGGGGCGCTGGGGCCGGCGGGTGGTCGGACAGGGTGAAGGACTCGATGCCTAGGGCGTTGTCGTACAGGCCGGGGTCATGCTGGGGGGCCAACAGGGGCGAGGGGTTGTTGTCCGGCCCGTCGAAGGACTCGTGCTGCGACATGTAGGGGGAGTGGGCGGCGGACGAGACCTCGGAGACTTCGGAGGGGGCGCGACGATGGCCCTGGAAGGCGGCATTCCCGGTGACGGCCTGCCAGTCGGGGTGCGCGTTGGCCGCGAGATAGGCGGCGGCGGCGGGGTCCAGGGAGGCATGGCGCGAGTGCTGCGGGGTGTAGTAGGCGCCCGGGGTCGAGCCGGGCGGCGACATGGGCCCCGGGGACGAGTGCGGGGGGTCCTGGGGTGACAACTGCGGCGAGGCCGCCGAGTGGGGGGAGTGCGGCGAGCGGGGCGACGGCAGCGACGGCATCTGGCTGACGAGGTCGGCCGGGTTGACCGCCTGGTTCTGGGTGGGGTTCTGGTAGAGCGAGAAGTCGAAGCCGTTGGGATCGGAGTCCAACAGGGAGGCCACGTCGGGGTCGTCAGACGGGGGCAGGGAGTGTGTCTGGGGCAGACCTTGCTGGTTGACGGCGGGATCGAAGGGCTGCGACAGCGGAAGGGTCTGGGGATAGGCGTGGTCGGCGGGGGCGAAGCCAGCGGTTGCGGGGAGATAGCCGGCTGCGCTGTAGGCGTAGGCGTCGGGATCGGAGGCACCCCCGTGAGGATCGTGGAGATAGGAAGGGGGGTTGGGAAAGGAGGCGTTCAGCGACAGAGAGGGATCGAGGGACAAGGAAGCCGAGGGGTCGTCGTCATATTGGGGATGGGAGTGGGCAGATGGGCTCACGCCGCGGTTTTTAATATCCGCGGGCAGTTGACCCGTCTCGTGGGAGGCCATGGCGACGAGCTGGGGAGAATCCCAGAATAGAACCCACGAGGCGCAAGGCTTAGTTGGTGGGGGACCAGGATGAAGGTCGGACGAAAAAAGGTGAGGCGTGGGAGAGGGATGGTTTGTGTGCGGGCGGGCGCGGGGCGGTGATCGATACCAAGTGGGTGTTTGAGAAGGAAGAAGGACGATGAGTGGCTGGAGGGGGAGAGAAGGAATGGCGAAGAGGAAGAAGATAACAGGGGAAGATGTATGTCAGAGAGAAAGAGGAAGAGAGAAAGAAGAGGCTAAAAGCAGGGAGGAGTTTCCTGTCAGAGTAAAGAGTGGAGGGAAAGTTGCCTTGCGATTCAGCCTCGTCACTGGCGGCGCATCAGCGATGGATCGGTTGTTTCCATTTCTTTTCTCTTTCTTAGTCTTGTAGTATTTGATGCTTTGCAGCCGAGAAGTGACAGTATCTAAAAAAAGATATTGACAAGATGATAACCACGGTCAATGAATGAGAATTGAGACCGATATAGAGAGAGATGTTGCAGAGGAGAAAAGTAGAGTGAAGAGAAGAGAATATGGGGAAATGGATGGAGGAGGGGAAGGCGGATGGGGATACCATACCATACACATATGACCCATATAAGATGAACTGAACAGGAACAGAATTACCATACCATACCATTCATACAGAGGCCGTGATTGGGCTGGGCAAAAGCCGCCTTGCAGCCTGATGCCCCTTGCACGTGCTCTATTAATATGATTAATTAAGATAATATTATATATAAATATATATAAATATATATATATATTATACGATATAATATACGATATGAAGAAAATAATATAATTCATAGAATAATTAATATAGAAGAATATCATTGTGTAAGAGAATGAATGATACACCGTGGGTCAAGGCAGACTACTGACTCGATAAGATTGAACAATCTTAATTCACTCTCAAGAACCATAGACTATTAAAAAACTCCCAAGAATCCATACACTGAGGTAAAAACTGTAGGAAATAACAGTTCACGGGATATGAACTGATCTGGGTGATATCATGACATCCGTGCCCTAAGCGCGTCCCCAGACTTCCCCCCCTTCTGAAACATAGTAAAACAAATAATAATGATAATAGCAGAAGATCCGAAGAATAGAAAGCATCAACCCCCCTAACCACCAAAGACCAAAACTATAGTTCAAATAGTCAACCTCCCACCCCACATCATTCAAACCACCGAACCGACCCAGAAGAACAGCTGACGCCTATCACTACGATTCCGGGAATAGGGAAATCAGCCTGACTAGTCGTACCCATAGTATGGTAGTAGTTTTGTCGTTCGTTTGCTAACACTTGGCTTAGGTGGTGCGACTAGTGGCATTCTCAGGGCTATGCTATGTTTCTAGTTGGATCGTTGGGCTTGTTCCTGATCGGCGGTTAATTACCTACTCTGTACCTCTGTATGAGTATGGACTATGAGGTGATGGAGGTGGGATGGGACTATTCCTGGTATCCCTCTCATTCTACTACTATACTGCCTTGATACTATTGATACTATGCTGCTACTACACCCTTCCATACTACTACATTGCCATCACTACCAACATGTAGCATCCAATCTATATTAGACCTGCTCCTCATACAACAACCATATCACACCTCCCCCTCAAAACAATAAACCAGAGGCAAGTTTAGATCTCCCCAAAAACCCTCACACTCCCCCTAACCCCCCCACCATCCCACTCCACCATCAGATTATCCTCACAACTCGACCCCAACCCCCCATTCCCCACCCACCCAGGCTCCCAATAATACACCCCAACACCCCCAGCACCCGCAACCACGTCCGCCAACTTCTCCATAAACGTCGTCTGTCCCTCGCTCGAGAACTCGATCTCCGCCAGATCAGCCGGGAACGCCGTCTCGGGCGACGGACACGATACCGGCCAGTCTGTTTCGACCACCACCACGTCCTTCTTGTACTTCTGCCGTAGTTGAGTGAGACTATCCCCTAGGGAGGACAGCGTGGCGTCCTCGTTGTAGAACGGGTAGAAAGATACGCCTATCAGGTCGAAGTCTGACTCTTTAAAGTCCGTGTCCGCGCTGAGGATAGCATCATAGAACCACTCCTGAGCAGCCCAGTCCCATCCATTATCGAGATGAATCATGACCTGCGGTGACGAAGACCCAGACGCCAAGTCCGAGTCCTTGACCCCCCAAGCACCAGAATGTAAAATGCGCGCGATATTACCCGGCTGGTCCGTCGTGCCGAGCGGCCAGAGCAGGCCGTTGCGGATCTCGTTCCCGATGGAGATGATGGACACGTCGATGTTGTTGGAGGCGAAGGTGTTGCACACTTCTGTGGTGTAGTTGTAGACTTTCCACGTGAGGGCTTCGATATCATCCGTGGGCCAGCCTTTTGGTGTGTCCTATCCCCTCCCATGATCATCAGTATGCTATACATATACATGCACATACATATATCTCAAGCGAGAAAGAAGAAAGAAAGTGGGGGGACAGGAGTGGGACATACCTGATTCTCCGGATCCGCCCAAGTATCACTATAATGCAGATCCAGATAAACGCTCATCCCCGCATTCTGCACCCTCTTCGCGAGCTCAACATTATACTCCAGATCGTAGACCCCGTCGGCTGGGTTGACCCATATGCGCTGCCGGATGGAGTTGGCGCCGTTGTCTGCGAGGATGGTTTCCAGCGCTTGCGGTTCTCCGGCGAGGTTTTTGTAGGTTGTGCCGGATTTTTCTAACGTTAGAAGGGAGGAGAGGTCTGCGCCTTTGTGGGTCAATGCTCCTGATACCAATGGGATGGATAGAAAGGGGAGGAGGGGGAGGAATAGCATGGTGACTTCGTTAAAGAAGTGTCTTGTTTGAAGAAGAGAGGAGGGAGAGGATATACATTGATATGCTCTGGCTTGGGAGGTCGGCTTATTTCAATCTCAAGATAGTTACAGCATGACCAGCTCGGGCAAATCTCCGAATCTTCAAGGTTTGTCTTGTCTCAGAATCCCGACTGACGGAGAATTGCTCGCTGACCCACTGTCCCCCTACCTATATACACTATAGAATGCGCGGATGAATTGGAGCGATTGGTGGAGGAATATACTCTGATACACTGGGGTGTGGTTTATGTTTGAACTCCGTCTTGGTCGGGCTACGAGTTTATCCTAAATCTATGTATGTCTCAGCCGATCAATCGTTACAAAGGTCAGTAGATATAGATGGTGAATTTGTATATTCCATCACTGTCATAATGTATCTGCACGACTCTGCAATGCTCATCAACCGAGCAACCATGTAACCATATACCCTCTCGCAATCCACTTCATATCGACATTAATTACAAACCAACCCTAGAATCGATGCCGAAGAGCCCAAGCCCAGTATATATAGACGCAAACCCCCTAACCTGACGAAAATTCCCAAGATCATCCAAGATCATCCGAGCATCTCTAGTGAGATGAAAAAAAAAAAAAAAAAGAAAAAAAAATACCACCGATGCAAGTATATATATGTACAGACAAGCAATGCATCTGGTCCGACCAACTCCAAAAGTCACAAGAAAAGAAAAAAAAAATTTGCCTTCGCAGTTCCTGTATGCTAGGCCATGAGAGAGAAAATGCCCGGTAATAAAAATGATATACATGCAAACCAGAATTCATGAAGAAATCATCCAGTGTCCCAAATGAAACAAAGTTACAAGAATCATGACGGAAGAGGTAGAGTAGAACAAGAGGTCAAAGAATTGGATAAAGACCCTTGTTGAAATGTTTGTATTTTATAGGTAAACCATCACGCCTGCGACTCGTGACCGGCACGGACGACCGGCTTCTGAGGGGACGGAGGCGGTTTCTTTTTACCAAAGACGAGGCCTTCATCTTCGGAATCATCGTCAGAATCCTCTTCGTCATCGCAGTAGTATCGTGCCTCGTCGTCGTCCACCGTCCGGAGTAAGCTTGGCACCGGACACTTGACGGTTTCGTCCGTCCGGAGGATCGAAGGGACCTGAATCGCCGATTCGCCGTCTTTCTCCTTGCTCGGAAGGAAGCCTTCGTTGGACAGCGAGGAGGCCCCGGACACGACAGACGGGATACTGGGATGCGAGGTGCTCTGGGACATTCCACTCGTGTAATCGTCCACGGACGACGAAGAGATGGTGGCCGCCGACGGGGGCGAGGTGGTCAAACCGCCCGAGGGCGCCTCGTTAGAACCGCCAGTGACAGCACAGGCGGCGACGGGGAACCGCGGGTCGGGACGCAGCGTGCGAGGACGGTTGGACGTCGGCTCACTCTCCCGGCGAGAGGTCCTGCGCACGGGGATCTCCCCCTTCCGCTGGCGGAGCAGGGCTTCCTTGGACAATTCCAGCGGCTCCGTGGACGATTTCCGCGGCAGTTGTTGAGACTTGTTGCGCCGGTGTCCCGTGCCAGCAGGGCACAGACTATCCGAGCCTACCGGGACCGGTTCATCGCCCTCCGGGAGCAGGTTCAGCTGTTGCATCTGACCGACCGCAGAAGCGGCGCTCACGGCCAGGCTGGGCTGCGAGCGACGGTCGCCGTGCGCAACGGCGGTCTCCACGGGGACCACCTTATCAGAGCGCTTGTCACCGGTATGCAGACCCCGCGCCAGTCGACGGCTGGCACCGCCAAATAACCCTCCGATACTGGTCGTCGATGTTGATTCGGGGCGCTGGGCAGCGAGCGGGGTGGCCGAGTTGGAAGCTCGCACGGTCTTCGCAGATTCAGCGGTGGATAAGGACGACGTGGTACGCGCCGGCGGGCCCGGGCGTGGGGTTCGATCATGCGACGGGGTCCAGTCAAAGCCGATTTCCTGGAAATAGGACGTGTGGTCGTCCCGACCGACCGGGCTGGCGGTGACGCTCTGCGAGAGCGGGTGCTCACCACCGTCCCGGGCCGCCATTCGGAAAACCCGCGAGAAATCCTCGTCCCGGAGACTGAGCCGCCGACCATCCCACAAGTGCCGGGGGAAGCTCGAGGTGCTCGCGGAGAATGCGGCATCAAACGAGGGAGTCATACTAGGGGGTCGTCGGCGGAAGTCCTTGTCTTTCGACCGACCGGTCAGGTAGCTGGACCACTTGGCCACGTTCGACCGCACCCGCTGGATAAACGGCACTTTGCTGACCGCCGACGTGACCTCTTCGGAGGACACCTCGATTTTCTTTCCTTTGCTTTGGTAGTTGGGATCGGTTTCCTCCACCCACACGCGGGGGTTGGGCAGACCGTCGAGAGTCCACGGGTGGTGCTTGATCTCCTTCACCGTGATACGCTTGGCAGGGTCCTTGGTCAACAAGCGTTTCAGCAGATCGTACAGCTCATCGTCGATGTCTTCGTAGACGAGTTCGCCCGCCATCCGTTTGCTGCCGGACAACGAACGAGGCCACTGGCTCACCGTATTCGGCTCGTTCTCCACGGGCACGAGGCGCTTGCGCGGAATGAAAACATCCTTTTTCACAATCGTCTGGAACATGCTGTATTCGTCATCGGACACAAACGGCAACCGTCCAAAGATCATGCCGTACAGTGTCACCCCGAGCGACCAAACATCGATGGCCTCGGTGATGCGTGGCACGGACCCGATCGTCTCGACGAAATCCTCGCCCGTGTAGCACAGCTCGGGGGCGTAGAAGGCGGGCGTTCCCACGGTCTTGGACAATTCTCGAGCGTCATCCAACTCCGTCACCTCGCTGTCATTGAGCTGGTCACCCTCGTCCTCCCTGATGGGGCGCCCCAGATAGGAAACTCCGAAGTCGGAGATCTTGACCCGGTAGCTACTCGTGACCAGGAGATTGGCGGGTTTGATGTCCCGGTGGATGATGCCTTGGTAGTGGAGATACTCGAGACCGAGCAACGACTCCCGAAAGACGTTGCGCGCCTCGTCGAAGGTCAAACACGGCACGAACGACATATCGTCTTCGTCGGAAAACCACTCTGGCTCCGAAGGGGCGTTCCCGAAACTGCTGGACGCGGTGCTAAACCGCCTCTCCATCGAGTCGTCAGGGTAGGACCCGTACATACTGCCTTCGATGGCGGCCAGTGCGGACGCGAATGAATGGCTAGGGGAGGACCGCGGGTCCTCATGACTAGCCAAGGAACGACTGACCGTTCGGGCCAATGTCAGATCCGACTCCTCCTCGTCCGATTCCGCACCGTGTTCCAGACTCCAGGCGGGAATGGGCGCTTTCCGAGCGTTGTCCGCCTGCTCTTGACGTCGCTGACGCGCCTTTTCGCGCTGCTGACGAAGGTGTTGAGCGGTCCGGACGTACTGCTGACACTCTTCAACGAATGACGGTGAGTCCGCAATGCCCGCCTTCTCCCGCTCCAGCCGGCGCTTGTCAACGTGCACGATTTCCCGAAGTCCTCGCTTCCGCCAGATAATCTCGCCGTTCTCGACATACTCCAGGACAATATATACTTTCTGGCGATTCGGATCGTCGATGACTTCCAGCAGACTGACGACGTTGGGGTGACGGGCTTTCTTTAGAATAGCGACTTCCTTCTTGACTTTGTCTTCGGGGTTGCCGAGTTTACCCAGACGACGCTGCTTGGGATGGCGCTGCACGATCTTGATGGCCACCTTCTGACGAGTCACAACATGCCGCCCGAGCTTGACCTTCCCGTGCTCCCCGCGTCCAAGCTCCTCGAGAATCTCATACTGGTTGATCAACTTGTTGCCGGTCACCGTGTCACGATCGACCTCGACCGTGTGAGTTCTACAATAGTTAGCCAGACCGTTCGCCATCTCGATCACTGAAGGGAGAGCATACTCTTTTGGGGGTTGCAGGTGCGTTGGATGAAGGTACGGGCTGCTGACCCGACCGTCCTCGGAACTGAAAGGCGTGGACCGACGACTGCGAAAGGAGAAGAGACCCGGGCTGGAGACCGGAGTGTTGCCTGCTGTTCGAGAGGTTCGCGAGCCATATCGCAATTGGGTATCTGACCGAGCATGGTGCGAGCCCCCGGTCCACAGAGACGGTCGTTGGTAGGTGGGATGGACCTGGGACTGGAGAACTTCGTAGGATTGATCGGGGTAGACGGGATACTCGGCGGGTGGGGACTCGGACTGCGTGACATACGAGGTACGTCGGGAGAGGGGGCTCGGCCGACCGCCCAGTTCCGACCGGGCATCAACCACGGTGCCTTCGTTCAGTGCCTGGAGCGAGCTGGAAGAGTTCCGAGTGGACAGCGACCGGGAGGTGTTGGGGGAGTGGTAGAGGTGGGAAAAGGTGGGACGGATGGCGGGTTGACCGTCCGTTGTGTCGCTCGGTAAGGGAAGTTTCGCGGTAGGCGGTTTGGTGACGAATCGCTTCATGTCCCCCTCCGCGGGGGTCGGGGGCGACTGGTCTGAAACCTCGCTGGACAGGTCGGAGCTCCGCTTGGAAAACTTGTCGAACTCTTGACCGTTCCGGGCCACCACATTGATGGGCTCATCCATACCCGACATGGAAGAGGGGCGATCAGCCATTCTCATCTCGTCTTGATTATATCCGACCAACACGATGCAAATCGCAGTTGCGCATCCTCCGCTGAGTACGACGTTGTAGAATTCTTGTTATTCCTTTCCGCTCTGCATTTATCGGCCTTCGTTGGGGGCGACCAACGGATGGATTTAATCCGAGCTAGTGAGAAGCTCCGGAGTCGGACACGACTGGATCGGCATTACTTTCCGAGATGATTCGGTGTCTCACAGGTTGACCTCGAGGGGAAAAGAAAATCGTGGTGTGGGCGACGGCGATGATGAAGTATTACAGCAGGCACCGCCGCAGCATCGGAACGCACCAAGCCGGTTGGATCGTCCGGTGAGAAGAGGGTACGTAGACGGACGGGAAGGACGTCGATCGGTCGGAGGACAATATCAAGGAATGAGCACGGGAAGCCGACAGCGGAGTGGCGTTTTATATAATCTCAAGGTGGGACTCCAGAAGAAGACGTCGAAAGGAGCGGATGAAACCCAGATCAGGGAGTATGGATAGATTAGGTTGCGAGGATCAAAAGGAGGGTCGAAGGAGGGGTAGAGAAAGGTAAGAAGACGAATGGGGTGGTCGGTGGAGGAAGAAGAAAGGCAAATTAAAGAGATAAAGAGATGGGAGAGAAAGGTAAGATAGAAGAAAAAAGATGGAAGATGGGAGGAGATGGGGAGAAAATTGGAGAACAAGAAGAAGGATAAAAGAGAGAGAGGGAGAGAGGGAGAGAAAAAAAAGGAAATGGAGTAGACGGTGAAGATGGGATTGGGAGAGGAAGATGGATGAGGTGGTAATAAAACTACTGCAAGAAATGCGCAGGATTGGAGGGGAGAGAAATAGAACAGAGGGAGAGAGAGTGAGAGTGAGAGTGAGAAGAGGGTCCGGGAGAGGAGAGAAGGTGAGTCAATCCTGGTAATGATTCGGTATTTTTTGATACACGGATACGAGTACTATAATTCTTCTACAGCATAATGGGTGTGGATTATTATGGATGGTTCTTTAGGATGATATGAATAATCTTCCATAGAATACATACTATGTCTAATATCTCGTCAAGGATGTCAGAAATGATTTCATTGGATTTGTAGCATGGGATCGAAAGGCAAAATGAAGGCGAACAGGGAAAAAGAAAGACTAAATGTCATAACCTCTCTCTCCCTTTCCTCTCCCAAACGATGGATGACCATGGACCGTCCTAGTATCTTAGATGGTTACCACGAAATCCGTCTTATCAGTATTTCCACAGAAACAAAGAACAAAACCATTCAAGACCCGTACGGTACCACGAATCTCGGCCGACCATCCGGCCACTGGCAAAAGTGGGCAGGCCAGTCTTGGCGGAACAACCAGTGGGATCTCCATCAAGACAGCTTCTTTTGGTTCGGTCTGGGAGAGAATTGCCCCAGTTGGGTGATCTAGACCGTGGTGATGATGTGATAGTATGGATGATGGAGAGAATATAGAATAAGATACAACAAATATTCAAGGTATCCTGTCTTCATCGTAGCTCTATCTCTTATCTTCTAACTCTCATTCATTTGGATTCATTCTATTTCTCCCTTTTAACTGAAAACAACAATGATCTTGGCATTCTTGATAAATTACGAAACCAATAATACACAGAATATAGTATCCCACACTAATAATAACATTAGAGTTATATTATAATCTAGTATAATCATACATAATATTAAAAAATAACAGAATAATAGAATAATAGAATGGATCCATTATAATATTATAACACAAAACACAATCCATTATCAAAATTACCATCCAAAGTCAAAGGTCAGTGGCGGATTCCAATCCCAGAGCCAAGCCAAGCCAAGCCCAACTCCTGTATTACGTCGAGGACTTTTTCCTTCCATCCTATCTACCTATCTATCTGCTGTATGTGTTCATGTATGGGATGTACCTGCTGTGATCCCTTCCTCCACCTCCTACTTACTATTCTTATCCATCGATCGGTCTTCGGGAATGTGAGACTCGCCCTGTTGCCCCTTTCCACCCGTCACGCTTCAATTATGTTATGTATCTGCCTGGAGGAATGATGGAAATAATTGTAATTATAATTATAGAATATAAGAATAATAGAAGAAATTAGAAAATACTCATGACACCTGTCAATCAGTCACTGCACGCCGTCTGTAATTTAGTTCTTATCTGGATCGCCCTGTGTTCAGTGGGTCTCGGGGCATCACTATGGTTGACCCTACTCCATTCTATCTGTCCAGGTTTCCTAAATTGATCGGTTAGTTGATTGGTTAATATGTCCCTGTGTAGAGACCGACCCCGTACACAACGCAAAAAAGTGACTCGCCCACTCCGAAGACTGGCCGTCAAGGTAGAGATACTTTCAATCTCCCTACCAAAATGGTTCGAAGAGGCTAGTAAGACCATACATCCAGATAGAAAACCAGACGGGGCGGGAACACAACATCCAATAAGAACCATGTGCCCCAGCCCTTTAGCTTTCGCACGACGAGTTTGGACAAGAGGTCTGTGTTCCACTATACCGCTGCCACTACGTCTTGGTGACTGGTAGGCCACACGAGCGGTTGGCTCTCCGGTCCGGGAGGTTAGTAACAGTGAGGGGGAGTGGCTGGACCGGGGAACTTTACCCCGGATTTATATTTATTAAGGGGAGGGATGTTAAAGTTTTCTAATGGGAGGTTGATGAGAGATGAAGAGAAGGGAAGGGAGATTAAAATTAAAATTAGGTAGCTAAATGAGAATGAATGCGGAGAAGGGTTTGGGGTATTTTAATAGGTAAGAAGATAATGAGGATCATGATTTGGACTTACTACCATGTGCACTAAGAATATCCTCTCCAAATGTCGAGGATATTCCTTGATTAGGATTTCTCTGGTGCTCGGATTTTTTTCTTACCTTTTGCTGGAGAGGCAGGATCAACATGGAGTGAGTATTGTCTCTAGATCCTACGAAAATTGACAGACCCATCTGGATAGAAAGCGTAATACGCTCGCACGTTCCAACCTCAACCATAGTGGGGAACTAAAACCAGTCTTATCAATAGTTCGTGGTAAATTGCTAGGTGCCTACCTCGTTACTATGTCAGGGAAGTAATGATGTATGCATGTCCCGTCTCATTAATCGAAGCTCGTCGAAACTGGCCCACCGTACAGCATGGATGATCTTCTATTTACTGCTTTCTTATCTTGTATTTTTTTTTATGTGAAGAAGCCTGATCGATCCACTCGATTTGCAGTTTGCCGTTTCAGTTCGTCTGTCTTTTCTCCCTGTTGGTATTCCATCTAGCATGGATATGATGGCACACTATGAAGATAACACAACCTATGGTGATGATTCCTTTCATCCGTGAGACGGGTTCATATATTATACCGGATTGACTGATTGGTGAACAGGGGCTGGAAAGTATCCGGCCTGAAAGTTCTCCGTATAGGTCGGCCAGTACAGCTCCGTCTCACTGGAAATGAAAATGAACCCTGGACATGCCCATTGGCCTGACAGGGGTCTCCGGGTATTGGCATGCCCCCTCTCTGCCCGGTTATCGGCCCTCAGGTTTCCTTTGTTCAGCCACTGAGGCAACTGACGTCATTTGAATTTGGTCTGTGTCCCTGGTCATGTTCTGGAGGATACTCCGTGTGTACGGATGATTCTCACTCGTCCGTGTTGGCTAATCAGGACGGACGTCTCTTCTCAAGATAACCCTTTGGATATGATGTTATGTCGCATCCCGGGATAGTCACCAACTTGAGCTTCCATCATCCACGTCCAAGCATGCGATCATGATTGGAGCATAACAAGTGCGGACGTGCGCACAGGACAACTTCTCCGACGCGATTTCACGGCCGGGAATTAGCCAAGAGAGGAGACAGTGAGGAGAGTCAAATCTCGTAGCATGATTCCCTTGGCAAGACTAGAATTGTCAACCCAACCTGACCCCATCATACCCAATCGAGGATCATGCATAGTCCGCCACTGAGGAGTAGGACGCCGTTGATTCGTCTAGTCGAAACCGACCAAGCTTTTTAGTACCCTCCCCCCACATCCCCGTTTGATCAACTGCAAATGACCGGACGGGTTTGACAATTCCCGTACGGCCTTTGTTACCAGGTGTGTACAGTGTACAGTGTGTGTGCACACCTGTTCGGTACGGCTGTTTTCTTGGGGGGTTGCACGGCAGAAGGACCGAACTCTTTTTTCCCCTTCGAGGATTGGTCGCGATGATCATTCATGGCCCTGTGGCTCCGTTGGCTCCGTGGCTCGAGGGGTCATGTCCGACCACCACCGCTCAAACCCCCCGCTTCTTCTTCTTCTTCTCCCCTGCAGCAGCATGCTCCTCATACCATACCATGCTTCATATTGCACACAGTCCAATCAAGGACGGGTTGGATACGAGTTCCTCTCTAATCTGGAGGCTTTAGCCGTGAATACGGAGAATCTGATAGGTCAACGCGAACTCCAAACTACTCGCCACTACGATGATTCCAGTCAAAGCGGTGGCTGAGACAAAACAGCTAGGTAATATTTCGCTTCGTATCGGCAAAGAAAGTTCTGACGATGTGTACTGGAGGCTCCTGCACCAGGCGAATATGGTGGGAGCGAGGCACTGCCATGATCTGCTCCCTCCTCTAGCGGCAAACCGATCGTTCCGACCTCAGCCCCTTAGCATATGGTCTCGCCTTGGGCTCGCTTTGCAGACTACTACTCCTTGGCTATTAGTCCTAGGCTGACCGGATCTTCCAACATCCGGCTGACAGTCGAATGGTATATCTCCCTTTTACTGGGATCGATCACCAAGTAATCACTTCCGGTCTACCGAGCCTTTTCTGGACGATCTAGCCAGGTATCCTCACGATTGGTGTTTATGGTGGACAGGTCAAGAGGCTGTCCGCAAGTTGAGACTGTCTTGACATCTGGGTAATCGAAGCCGGTATCGACCAGGTTCAAGAAGTAATCATCCGGCAGAGTAGTGTTGTAGTGTAACCCACCGGCCGTTGCATGTTACTTCAATTATCGTGCCCCTGGGTCTGAGTTGGCCTTACGCCTTGGACGGTCACCTTGGATATTGTTTACTAGTGGGATGTCGATTGGTGGGATCCTCCGATGTTCACCCTATCTTCTCCTCCGGGTTACTTGGTCTCAACGCCCGATTTGGATGGGGACAGGAGCGCATTGACTGATGTCTGTCAGCAACATGGCATCTCCCAGGCTAGGAATACAGTAGCAACCCTCGGATACGACAGAATCATGCTCGTTAGGCATCCGGCACGGAGCTGCGGCATGATTCTCAGCCGTCTGGTGCCCCTCATGGTTGAATGCGACCATATTAATTATTTCCCACCACCATCGTCATTGAGCTATGTCAGTGGATCTTCGCAGGTACCGTCCTACCCTGTGCTGCCAATATAAATTGCTTGGAGTTGGCCTGACAACCACGCCACCCCAAGCGATGAGCCCCCGCCAAGACTCAATCCAGTGTCATCGTGATAATTCTTGATTATTCCTTGATTATTCCGGAGTGGAAACACTGAGGATCGCTCCCTGGAAGACATTTCCGTCGACAGCACGATTGATACATGCTCTCCCTCGCGATATCCCTGGCCCGTGCATACGTGACAAGGAGTTGTCTCATTTGGTCTCCACCATCATAACTCGATCGGGACGGATCAACATATCGATCTATGCAGATACTCCGATGCGAGGAATGCCCCTCCTGTCAGTCAATTCTGTCTTTGTTTTGGGTTGAATCTTCCATCCCACACAGAAAACAGAAACTTGTTTTCAATCAACAACAATCCACCTGGTTGGTTCAAATAGATTGACTGAGATCCCTCGGCGTGATGAACCATGGTTTAACGCGCAGTTGCCCGCGCAACCGGCCGTGTTGATCTGGCTGACAGTATTGGTCTGGTTCATCCTGCTTCCCCCACTCTCCTCATCTATCTTTCGCCATCGCACTGCCCACATTCGGGGCGATTGGCTACTGGAGAATGACGATTCCTTTCAGCGATCCGTCATTCATCATGGACGGTGTAACATCCCCTCCCCGATCGCGCCTCGGGTCTAGATCTGCACCCGCTGGATGATGCCCTGTGTTTACGGTGTGGGCCTCCGTCTTGATCCTGCCTGATGAGCCCTATTATTCACCTTCCACGCTGGGTTTCTCTCTGGAAATAATCTGACAACCTTCCTGCTGCTTCTTTTTTACCACCTCTTCCCTGCGGTTTTCAAGGAACAGCGGTTGGTTCGAGTCGAGACTGTGATAAACCACCGCTAAGAAACGGCCTTGATGCCGTTCGACTGATCCTGGGCGCGCCTCCCACCTGTCGGTCCGAACTAAGATCGGCGATTTTTTCTAGATGCGTCGAGGTCGATTTCACACTGCTGCGGTGTTCTCGGCCTGTTTGAGTTCCCATGGATGATCAACTCCCTCGATCTCAGAGCGTGCGCAGGACAGTCGGGGCTTACCTGGCGTCGACACTCCTGCTGCTCGCCAGCCCCGCTCTCGCGGCCATCCCGTATACCCCTTCCCATCTTCTTTACTCGCCACAACAGGATGCGTCGTTCGCCTATCTGCTACGATCTGCCGGCACCGGAGAGACCACCACCACGCAGTTCCTCTCGTTGAACGTTTCCGAGGACGTCGACGCATCCCATCCACAGTACACGACTCTACTGCCCGAGACTCCTTTCCGTAGCCGCAACCGTTCGTCGGCTATTGTTCCTGTTATTGACCAGCATGGGATCGTCAAAGTCTACACGGGGGACTGTCACACAGACCTCCATCAATCTACGCTGTGGCAGTTCACCGCGGATGCCAATAGCTCGATCGGAAACGGGACATGGGAGGAGTATGCGCTGGAGGACGAGACAAACACCAACCTTCAAGGACCCAATTTCTTGTCAACGGGGTTCGCGTATGCCTTCTCCAACAGCTCCAATAGCTCGGTTTATTCCTTTGCGGGGATGTGCCCCCAACTTCTAGGCCCCGGTCCAACTTGGGTAACCGCTGCCAACTACTCCCGGTCCATGACGGTCCTGAGCCAGACGACCTCGGACCGCAACACAACTTATAAAGCCTCTACCACCGGCGACCGTGCACCGCCTATCGCAGAAGCCGGGTTTTCGGTCACGCCGCTGCAGGTATCCTACTCGTCGATGGCCTCTGGTAAATTATTACAGCAACAGGACTTTTTGTTGATAGGCGGCCACACGCAGCAAGCGTTTCTCAACATGTCGCAGCTCGCTATGTTCTCTCTTCCGCAAAGCAGCTGGAGCTTTGTCACCGTCGATTCTGTGCGGGACAAAGCTAAAACCGAGCTCGCCGTCCGTGAGACGCCGGCGGTCGAACCCAGGTCCGGTCATACAGCGGTCCTCTCCTCGGATGGAAGCAAGGTGATCCTGTTTGGGGGGTGGGTTGGTAACACGAGTGTCCCGGCCGAGCCTCAGCTGGCTATTCTGGATATTGGTGCGGAATACACAGGCTCTAGGGACTGGGCATGGCGCTTGCCGTCGCCGAAGGGCACTAGCTTGGGTCTGGCACCAGGCACGGGGGTGTACGGCCACGGGGCTGCGATGCTTCCCGGTGGCGTGATGGTGATTGCTGGCGGATATCACATTTCGAAGTTGTCCAAACGAATAGACAGCGAGCCGCAACGGAGCTCTCAAGTGTTCCTGTACAACGTTACCTCAGACAGTTGGATATCTTCTTATACTAATCCGGACACATTACACCACGACCGAAGCAACCCTAAGCCCACAAATACCATTCCAGCTGCGACAGCCGCTCCGACAGCCTCCGAGCCTTCTTCCCATTCTTCTTCGTCGCGCAAAGTCGGTCTCGGGGCGGGCCTCGGGATAGGAATCCCCGTCGCCGCAGGGCTGGTGATCTTTCTATGGCTCTCATACCGCAAGCGCCACGTGCGCCAAAGTCGAGACCAGGAGCTCCGCCAGCTTGCCCTGGGGGCGCAACGACCGCACTTCTGGGGACGGGACGAAACTGACATTGCCAGCAGCATCCGCAAGCCGCCCACGCAGGGGGGCGATGCACGCAACGCTTACCCTTGGACCCGCAACGACGGGTTCGGCGGGGCGTCGAACTGGAGAGACCACGGCGATATTGCAGCAGAAAGAACGGGCCTGCTCATGGATGTGCCGGGCCCATCGAGATTCCCTCGCCTCAATCCGAATATGCGAATGTACCGGCCCCCATTGTACGACATGGAGCACAGAAGGGGAGATGCAGTCCACGACATCCATCGAATCGACGAACGCGAAGAAGACGAAACGCACAGTTTACAGCGAATGACGACGTGCGAGTCTGGATACCCCCACACCGAGGCGAGCTTTGTGACGCCCCGCAGCACTCGCCGGGAATTCGAACCGGCCAGTCCGTCAGGAACCCGCGAGCAGGAGTTTATCTCCCACGCGGATGGGCGGTCATTATCGCCGGACAGAAGGAATCGCATTCTACCAGACTTATCCATAAGCCAGCCCAGTAGCGGGCGAGTGTCTCCCGAGAAGCCTGGGTCCGCGTCCGCGCACAGCAAGGCATTCTCCCAGGACAAACGATACTCGTCAGACTCCTACTCGACAGCCAACACCACACTCTCCCAGCGTCAAGCCGAAGGCGAGCATCTCCTCCGAGAAGACGACGCCGAGCCTACCTCCCCAGTCGGCATGTTCCTCAAACCACTATTCATCCCCAAACCGCGAGCCGCAGAATGGCTAGGAAACGTCCGACGCGTGCTATCCGCAACGCGCAAATGGCCTCCCACAAGCCCCGAGACAACAGAGCCAGAAACAGCAACAGCGGGCATGGCATCCGGCGTCGACCGCCGCAGCACAGTCCTAGGGTCCCCTCCAAAAAGATCCGCCGCTGACTCCCGACTTCCCCGCCGCTCCGTCAGCGCCTCGGCAGAACTTCTCCGCCGCAAACAAGGAGCCCGCGACTGGAGCGCTGGGAACAGTGTATCGCGCGACATGACAAACTTACACCCGTTGCCCTCAACACGCGACGACTTCGCCCTCGCCGGCCCGTCCCGAAGGGTCAATAAGAACCACACAGTGGACGAGGAAGACGACTGGGACGTTGAGGGCGCTGCAGAGGGCCGCCGCGTGCAGGTAACGTTTACGGTTCCGAAGGAGAAGCTACGGGTCGTCAATGCTACTGCGAGGGATATGGATGATGTTTCGGAGGTGTCTTCTATTGGGAGGAGTAATAGCGGGGGTAGACAGTAGATTTTATCCTTCTCTTTTCTCTTTTTGATTATGGTTCATCGTTTTTAGCGAGTTTTGTATCACCTTTTTTTGTGATGTGAGGGGGGAGGGGGGTGAAAGGCAATGAGGTAGATTGGGCCCGAACCCATTTGTGAACTTGGCTTGACTGACTTGCATACTTCTATTCTATGTATGTTTATGCTTTTTTTTACTTTTCTTCTTTCTTGTTTTACTTTCTTGTTTTGCTTCCGTTATTTTCTTGTGGGCGTATGATGGCGATGCTGTTTCTGACTAGTACTGTCTCAAGCGAGAAGTATGAATGAATGATGATCGTGATGATGAGATGAGATGAGATGAGATGAGATGAGATGAGATGATATGAGATGAGATGAGATGTGATGTGAGATGAGATGAGAGGAGATGAAATGAGACGAGATTATTATGATGACCAGTACAAGAAGGACGGTAGTCTATAATAAGATATGCGTATACTGTATATGTAGTATTAATTCAATGGTGAGTCTACTCCTGTTTAAATCATCTTTTATATGGCTTATCGTTCATGCTAGTGAATGTAGTCATGCTGTATGAGTATGAGCAGCTGGGGATGTAGTCAGACAGTCAGACAGCCAGTCAGTCAGACTAGTATCAACAACGACACCACAGTGTCCATAGCAAGCTTAGAAAAATGAGCACCACAATATCTAATACTGCCTAATGAGACACAATGCCTGTAAATCTATTAAATATGATGAAGTCGATCCATATCCGGAATACTAAATGAGTAGTCAAGTCTTCTTTGAGCATACTGTTCGTAGGGAGAGATTCAAGCTAGGAGAAAATAGAACCGGAAGTATCTCGTAAAACATCAAACAAATCAATTATATTTCTTTCTTTCTTTATTTTATTTAAGTAGACTTGCCAATCGTCGGGTGGGTGGGGACCGTCTTGGGCAGCGGCGGGAGCATGTTCTTCGCGCTCTCACGCGCATACTGCGCCATCAGGGCGTCCATGATGACCAACGCAGACATAGTCTCCACGATAGGGACAGCACGGGGCACGACGCAGGGGTCGTGGCGGCCCTTGGCCTCGAGGGTACCCTCTTCGAGGCCGTAAGAGGCAGTGGTCTGGGCCTGGCCGATGGTGGCAGGGGGTTTGAACGCGACGCGGAAGTAGATCGACGCGCCGTTGGAGATACCGCCCTGGATGCCGCCGGAGTTGTTCGTCTTGGTGGTGAGGCGCTGGCTGTCGCCGGCGGCGACGAAGGGGTCGTTGTGGGTGGATCCGGGGACTTCGCAGCCGCCGAAGCCGGAGCCGATCTCGAAGCCCTTTGTCGCGGGGATGCTGAGCATTGCGTGGGCGATCTTGGCTTCTAGCTTGTCGAAGCAGGGCTCGCCGAGGCCGACGGGCACGTTGCGGATGACGCAGGTTACGGTGCCGCCGATGCTGTCGTGGTTGTCGCGGTAGTGTTCGATGGCTTTGGTCATGCGCGCGGCGGCTTCTTCGTCGGGGCAGCGGGTGGGAACGAAGGCGTCGACGGTCTCGCGGTCGATGGTCTCGACGAGGTTGAGGAAGTCAGGGTTGGTTGACGGCGTGGGGTGCTCCGGTGTCGGGGGGAACAGGTGCTCGGATCCGACTGAGGAGACGAAGGACACGATTTCGACGCCGTGCGAGAGGCGCAGGTACTTTTCAGCGATGGCGCCGGCGGCGACTCGGCCTGTTGATGAGGTGAGATTAGTATTGGGTGGTGTGACTTCTTTTTTTTTCTTCTCCTTCGCTTGAGTGACTCATCGCTTACCGATGGTCTCACGGGCACTGCTGCGACCACCACCGCTGCTGGCCTTGACGCCGTATTTCTCCAGGTAGGTGAAGTCGGCGTGACTGGGTCGGGGGAAGAGGTCCATCGTGCTTCCACCGTAGTCCTTGGGCCGCTGGTCTTCGTTGCGGACCACCATGCCGATGGGAGTACCCAGGGTGATGCCGAACTCGGTGCCAGACTGGATCTCCACGCGGTCCTTTTCATTCCGGGGGGTCGTCAGGGCGCTCTGACCGGGACGTCGTCGAGTCATTTGGGGTTGGACGTCGTCCTCGGTGAGTTGCATGCCAGGGGGGCAGCCATCGACGATGCAGCCGACGGAGCGGCAGTGGGATTCACCATAGCTGGGGAGAGTGAGTGTCAATGGATGATTATCAGAGGAATGGAAAATTGGAAGAATAACCTACGTGGTGACCCGGAAGTGCTCTCCCCAGGTAGACATTCTGAAGGTGTATGGGTATAAGAATCGGTTGTGACGATGATGAGGAGGAAAGAATCGAAGAAATACTCTTTGGCGGGGTTTATCGGGCGGTGAAGACTTGACCGGAATGACCTTGCAATTTATAGTACGACTAGTATACTGTAGATCAATCCTGTCAACTCTCCGATTCTATTAAACGATCAATGAGAATCAGATTAAATAGACCGAAAGGCACTGTTCCACCGAAGCCTAAGAGAGAAAATATTCTTGAATGGCACACTGAATGCTCCGAATCCGACGATGACCGTCTGACTGAGACTATTCCATCTCCAGTCTAGTGTCCGAAGATCGGAGACGCGTTGAAGATCTGCCCGAGATATCTGGATAAACACTATCCACTTCACTCAAGGCACTCATTTTGATTAGATGTTCTCTGATCCCTCTCGTTATCATATCTAATAATGCCCATGCTGCCTCCCTGACCTCCTCTTCAATGCGTCTCCCTTCTCTCCCGCGCCAATGGTCGTCCGCTCTCGTCTTCTCCTGCCACCGGTCGAGATGCAATCGGGGCTTCGGAACGATTCGACATAATTCGTCACTTGCGCCCGATCAATTCGCCCAGTTAGCCAGTCGCGAGTCCTCCAAACATCAGATCTACCAGTCCCACTCCACCAATCCCTACGTGAACCTGTCGATCGAACACTTCCTGCTCGAACACGCCCCCCCGGATTCGAGCATTCTCTTCCTCTACGTCAATCGCCCATGCGTCGTGATCGGTCGCAATCAGAACCCATGGCTTGAGACCAATCTCCGTCAACTATACAATGATCGTGTCGCCGGTGACCAGGCGTCCACCCCGGACAGCGACGATGCGCTGTACGTGCGACGCAGGTCGGGCGGAGGCGCCGTCTTCCACGACGAAGGCAACCTAAATTACAGCGTGATCTGCCCGCGGACCTCGTTCACCCGAAACAAACATGCGGAAATGGTGGTGCGGGCATTACACCGGGTGGGAGCCACCAATACAAGTGTCAACGATCGCCACGATATTGTCCTCTCGTTGGCCAATGGCGATCAGCCGCGCAAGATATCCGGGTCCGCCTTCAAATTAACGCGGCATCGAGCGCTGCATCACGGCACGTGTCTGCTAGATTCTCCCAACATCAACGGCCTAGGGTCTTTCTTGCGATCACCGGCGCGCGACTACATCAAGGCCAAAGGGGTGGAAAGTGTCCGGTCGCCCGTGGCCAATGTCTCGTCGCAGTTTGAGGATGCCCTCATCCCTTTTTCCATGCAGATGGTGATGTCCAGTATCGTGGATGAATTTGCGCAATTGTACTCAACCGGGCCAGATGCCGTGCGCCGTGCCCAGCGGGCGCATGTGTATGAGCCGGAGCTCTACGCGGGTGAAGATTGGGTAGCCGGTGCAGTAGGGGAGACTCAGGCCGATACAGAGCCGGAGATCAGCAAAGGGTTGAATGAGTTACGGGTGAGTACACTTCTGAGCTTGAGAGGATTTATCTAATGTGGTACAGTCCTTGGAGTGGAAATACACACAGACGCCGCAGTTCACATTCTCCACACATCCCATCGAGGACGATCCCCGGGAGCGGCCCGCCCTACCGTCCTCTCTTCCCCCTTCGGTGAGTGTTTTCTATTGTCTTTTCCCACTCTATCATGAAATCAGGCTAACAAGTCAGACGAGGGTATTCCTCCGCTGTAAGCACGGTGCGATCATTGAAAGCCACATCTCAACATCGTCCGATCCATCCGTCGCTTCGGAACAGGCAGCGCGTGTCCACGAAGCCATCAATGGCCGCAAGCTTCATGAACTGCAATCACTGCAGTGGCAGGAAGCTCTGCATGACCGTCTGGGTCCAGTCTCGGTGGACACAGCTCGGAAACTTTCGAATTTTATCGGCAGCAAGCTAGGTTGCGAATGATCAATCGGCTTGACCATATTTGTACATATAGAATAAATGGATATTCGGCAAAGCGAATTGCATTACGGCATCTGACCTGACCTCGGAGTGTGAACTTAGAGATGTCCAGTAAGCCTGCCAACGAGCCACAGGCGGAATCACCACTGCCACTGCGGTATGAATATCAGTCCAGAGCTGATGATATGTACGGCTTGGCTCAGATCATACCTGCAATAAGAACTAGGTCGGTGGCTCCAGACTCAGCCTGATTCGTGGAAAAATCCATTCCACCAAACGGTGAATTGTATACCTACAAAGTTAATATACATACCACTAACGTTTAGTACAACTGCTGATCTTTGGCTTCCGGCTAAATTCAGACATCTCGACTTAGTAGCTCTTGAATCGCATCCATTATCCAACCAACGTTTTCAATTCCCACTCCCAAACACTTGGATATAGCCATCGGACAAAATGCCGATCCCCGGTACCCCTCAATCCAGCAAGAGCACAGCTCGCAAACACTTATAGAGACAGTCTCCAGTCGCAGGAACGTCTACTCTCCAATCCCAACATCCTCAATCGTACAACAAAAAAACATCATGTCCATCCACGCCAACGGCAAAACCCCGACCCACCCCTTCAGCCAATCCCCCTTCCGCACCCGCGCCGACCTCCAACAAGCCTGCGAAGCCCTCCTCGCCCCCCTCGTCGCCCGCTTCACTCCAGAATGCAGCCGCGTGAAGATCGGCTCCTCGACCACCCGCTTCGACGAAGGCGGCGCCCAGATCGAGGGCTTCGCCCGCCCGCTCTGGGGCCTGGGGTCGCTCCTCGCTGGCGGGTACGACTACCCCGATGCGGAGCGCTGGCGCGATGGTCTGATCGCCGGGACGGACCCCGAGAGTCCGGAGTTCTGGGGCGCGATTGAGGATATGGATCAGCGGATGGTGGAGATGGCTCCGTTGGGGTTCACGCTTGCGGTTGCGAACCGTGTCTTTTGGGATCCGTTGACGGAGAGGCAGAGGGGGAATGTGACCAGGTGGTTGAATAGTATTAATGATAAGGAGATGCCGAATACGAATTGGTATGTTATCGAATGCCTCGGGATGTAATGAGGCGTGCTGGCTGACATGACAGTTAGGCTTTGGTTCCGCGTGTTTGCCAATCTGGGACTTCGCAGCAATGGAGCGCCCTACTCTCATAGTAGGATCGAGCGGGATATGGATCATCTTGATTCTTTCTATGTGGGCGGGGGCTGGAGCAATGATGGGCCGAAGAGCCATCATCAAATGGACTATTACTCTGGGTCGTTTGCCATCCAGTTCCTGCAGTTGCTGTACGCCAAGCTGGCCGGGGACTTCGATCAGCCGCGCGCAGAACGATACCGTGATAGGGCGCAAGAGTTTGCCAAAGACTTTGTGTACTACTTTGATCCCGATGGTATGTTCCCGCTCCCCTTCCCAGACGGTCGGTAGTAATAAGGTCAACCTCCAGGGAAGGCCATCCCGTTCGGTCGCTCAATGACTTACCGCTTCGCCATGGTGGGATTCTGGGGCGCCCTGGCCTTCGCAGACGTCGAGCTACCAGCCCCGCTCACCTGGGGCGTGGTAAAGGGTCTCCTGCTGCGGCATTTCAGATGGTGGGCCACGCAAGACGACATGTTCAACACAGATGGCACGCTCAACCTCGGCTTCTCGTATGCGAACATGTACCTCACGGAGAACTACAACTCGCCCGGCTCGCCCTACTGGTGCTGTCTCTCCTTTGTACCTTTGGCACTGCCGGAGTCGCACCCGTTCTGGACAGCCCCTGAAGAGCCCTACCCCAGCGCTGCTCTCTCCCCCATAAAAGCCCTCGAGTACCCCAAGCACATCGTCGTCCACCGCGGCGGACACTCGTTTCTCCTGTCCTCCGGCCAGGCATGCCACTACCCGCTCAGAGCGACCCAAGCCAAGTACGGCAAATTCGCCTACAGCGCGAGCTTCGGGTACTCCGTCCCGACGGGGGGCTATCAGCTGGAGCAGCACGCTCCAGACAGCATGTTAGCGCTGTCCGACGACGACGGCGATATCTGGCAGACGCGGCGGGTGGCGCTAGACGCGCGCATCGAGTGGCATGACGACGTGCCCACGCTAGTCTCCGGATGGAAACCGTGGTCCGACGTCGAGGTCGAGAGCTACTTGATCCCGCCGAACGACGGGCACGACAACTGGCATATTCGCGCGCACCGCGTGCGCACCGCACGCAAGCTGATGACCTCCGAGGGTGCGTTCGCGATCTACGGCTGTCGCAGCGACAATGGCAGATTCTTAGGGCCGTTCGAGGAGAAATTGGGAGAGGGGACGCTGCAGGAGGGCCAGAGAGCGTTGACTGTGTCTTCTGTTGGTGCTGTGGGCATCGTAGAGCTTCAGGCGGCTGTTGAGCGCGCGGGGAGGGTCGTCCTCGCGGATCCGAATTCGAATATCATGTATGGACGTACTCTGCTGCCTTCGTTGGGCGCCGATCTGGCCCCGGGTGATCAGAGGTGGTTTGTGACTGCGGTTTTTGCGTATCCGGCGCAAGGGGAGGCGGATGGTTGGCGAGAGGGTTGGAGACAGCCCCCTTCGATGCCGCAGTGGCTTGAGAATTTGGTGAAAACTACTTGAAGCTAAGGGTCTATAACCACACTAGGTGACCGGAAATGTGAATGATCTGGGTACTGTTAATGTATGGCATGTAGCACTGATAGCCATTCATATCCAACGCCATGTTCTCGGCGTGGAGGGAGCAAAAATGCAGCAATTCACCAATTCATCTTAGCCTATACTTGTTGCTTGAAACCCCCTCTTCTTGGCTACATCCCTGTACAACCCACCATTCCCACTGTAAGACATCAACCCGAGTCTCTGGATTAACTCACGAACTGGTCACACATGTCCGACCCTGTCGAGGAATCCGTGGGCCCCAGGTCAAGGAAGGATGCGACGCAGCGGGGGCGCCGTCGTTTCCTATCGCTTGGATGGATCACCACCGGGCCATGGTGGCATCGCTCCAGGTACTCCCCGTCTGGTAGATAAGAGGAAAGTAATTAACCATCCTCCTAACCAGCTACCTCGGCGCCCTCCTCTTCAACATCGGCGCATTCATCCTCCCCGCCCTCTATGGCACCCTCGTCAAGCTCTGGGTAGCAGACATCGACTCCTCCCTCGTCGCCACAACCGACGTCTACACCTACATCGGCGTCGTAGCAGAAGTCCTCAACGAGGGCCTCCCCCGCGCCGTATGGGTAACAATCGCCAACCGCGAGGCCCGATCACTCGAGTCGCGCCTCGGCCTAGCACACACCCTCATCCTCTTCCAGTCCCTATTAGGCGCAATAATGAGCATCGTCTTCGCGGCCTCAGCAGCCCAATTCGCCGCAGCCTTCGTCCCGCATAACGTTCGCGACGCTAGCATCACCTATGTGCGCGTCCTCGCCTTCACGGCCCTCAGCTCAGCCGTCGAGGTCGCCGTCTCGAACGCTACCCGCGCCCTCGATAAGCCTGATATCCCGCTCTTGATCAGCTCCGTTAAGGTGCTTGTCAATATCGTCTTGGATCTGCTGGTCATCTCCCGCTTCCATGTTGGCTCCTGGACCCCGACTATCAATATGCAGGCTGGGATCCGGCTAGGCTGCGATATGGTCGCTGCGTTCGCGGGCCTCGCCTATTTCGTCTTGTCAACCAGTCTCCGCCGCCATCATTGGCACGGCACGTGGTCCTGGGGGGGTAAGACCCCCTCCTTTGAGGCCTTCCTGGTGCTTTTGAAGCCTGGCGTTCTGACCCTGGTTGAATCTGCTGTCCGCAATGCGCTTTACCTCTGGCTTGTCTCTGGCATCGTGGCCCTGTCGCCTGATTACGCTACGGCCTGGAGCGTCTTCACTACCATCCGGTGGGGTCTCGTCATGGTGCCTGTTCAAGCTCTGGAAGCTACTTCGCTAGCCTTCGTAGGCCACGCCTGGGGACAGTGGAAGGCCGAAAAGTCCACGACCGGAAGGGCTCGTACCTCCTGGGACGACATTTACAGTATGTCCCCTACCACTCTCTTTACTATCTCCATCAAAAAAAAAAATTATCACAAAGGAATAAACTAAACTAAACCCCACAGCAATAACCCGCCCAGCCCTCCTCTCCGCCCTCATAGCCACCTTAATTGAAACCCCGCTCTGCATCATCCTCTCCTTCACCGGCTGCAAATCCTTCGCCTTCTTCCTCAGCCACTCCGCAACAGTTGCAGAGATCACAGCTCACATGTGGCGCACCATCGACTGGTGCTACATCCTGTACGCGATCTCCACTCAGCTGGTGACGGTGCTGTTGGCAACGCGCCCGTCGTGGTATCTGGGCCAGTCGCTCGTCTCGAATCTCTGCTATGTGTTGCCTTGGGCGATTGTGTGCCAGGTAGTGGAGTTGAATCCCGGGAATGCGTGGACGTATCATGGGTTGGTGTTTGGGGGAAGTTTGGTTTTCTCGTTTGGCGAGATACTGGTGGTGGATGGGGCCTGGGTTTGGTTGTTGAGAAGGGGGAGATTGGGTTGGGGTGTGGTTTGAGTTGGGGGTAAATGAGTATGCTGATAGATTGGATTTGTGGTTGATCAGGGCGTTGTGATGTCTTGATCTAACTGGGATAGATATCAAACTAGGTTGACAGCACTGTTGATTTAGCTACAATACTATTTCTATCTATGCAATATTGAATACTCGAGACGCCACACAGTCTTGCTCTATATATCTCAATCTACTCAAGATATCTTTATCTTTATCCCGGTCACTTATTCTATCAACCTTCTCATACCAACCAAGCATGCTGTCAATGCAGAACCGGATGTTAGGGCTAGGCCTGCACCACGACGTACTACATAAAATCAATCCAACAATTTATCCGCATCCCAATCACGCCAGCTTTCCCTATTATAGGCGAGACTGTCTCCATAACCGACTCTTTAACTGGATAAACTAACTAAGTTTCCCCATCCCTTTCCCCATCCCTGCAGATCGACTCGTGTCCACACCATTTCCCCGCAATCCCCAACCGGGGGCGTCCACTCACATCGCCGTCGCGGGCTGGTCCGACAAGCCCTCTTCCACTCACCAGCGCCTGCGGTTGCACTCCGGTTAATTTCTGGCGAGCTTACCAGGTAGCTCTGGCATGGCATGGACGCTTTCTCGCAGACGCTGGGTGCCCAGACGGCAATTGCTTTTCGTTTAGGTTCCCGTCACGCAGAGGCCCTGTCCTTTTGCTCTGCGCCTCGCCGACTGGGATTCGTGGAAATATTTCTGCGTCTATTTCTCCGTCTATGCTGTGATTGCCTGACGGCTATTGAAAGAGCAAGTGGTCATGCTCTACTAACGGCGAGATGTGACCCTTTCATATAAGATCACCCCCAGGTCTGGAAATTTCCGATGGAGATAGGGATTCATTAGGCCTTCTTCCTCTGAACGACATCAGCAGCTGGACTGCTTCTGACTGACATCTACCTGGACTAATATACATCCTGCCTGCTTGAACGTCTATCTTTTTTTTTTTTTTTTTTAAGCTGGAGCTCGGGGCCACATACTACCAACATGTCGGTGCTCCTACGGAAGCTCGTCCACAATGAGGCGATGCGATCGGATCCCCCAGAGATCTACGGATGGCGAGTATACATGCTGGCTTGCTCGGTCAGTCGCACTCGTTCCTGCGGTACAAACGCAATCTCACAGCTCGTAGGCGTGTTTCGGGGGGATGCTTTTCGGCATGGAGACTGGTATCATCGGCGGTGTTCTCACCATGGACCCGTTCAAAGCGTACGCGTTAACCCTCTCATAATCATCATTCGCTATTCTAACGAGATCAGTAAATATGGTCTGAACGGACTCGACTCCGTAGGCGAGGCCAATCTGAGTGCAAATATTGTCTCCACCCTCCAAGCCGGGTGCTTCTTCGGCGCCCTCGTCGCCTCGGTCATCGCAGACAAATATGGTCGCAAGATTGGCTTGATTACTGCGTCGATCTTCGCCATCGTTGGGGTCATCATGCAGGTCGCCGCCAGTGGGCATTTAGAAGCCATGTATATCGGGCGGTAGGCACAGATTCTCCCTACTCTACAATATGTGGAGATAGACTCTAACACAGTCGTGAGACTTGCTTAGACTCGTCACTGGCTTCGGAGTCGGCATCGCTTCCATGGTCAACCCGCTCTACGTATCAGAGAATTCCCCTCGCGCCATCCGCGGCGGCCTCACAGGCCTCTACCAGCTCTTTATCACGCTGGGCATCATGCTCGCGTTCTGGATCAACTACGGCTCGTCCCAAAATATCCACAACGCGGCGCAATACCTGGTACCCCTGGCAATGCAGGGCCTCCCAGCGGTGCTCCTGCTGATCGGCATGCTGCTCTGCAACGAGTCGCCGCGGTGGCTAGCCAAGCAGGACCGCTGGGAAGAAGCCCGCTCCACGCTCTCGCGCGTGCGCAACCTACCCCCAACCCACCCATACGTCGATGCCGAATTCCAGGACATCGCGAACCAGCTGGAATCCGAGCGCCAGCTCATCGGCGGCTCCAGCTTCTGGGACCTGATGAAGGAGATGTTCCTCATCACCGGGAACCGCAACCGTGTTTTGCTCAGCATCTTCCTCATGGTCTGCCAACAGATGACAGGTGCCACATCCTCCCTCTCACACCACTCCATCAACCCCTACTAACCTCGCACACAAAGGAACAAACGCAATCAACTACTACGCCCCCCTCATCTTCAAGAACCTCGGCGTCACAGGCCAAGCCACAGGCCTTTTCGCCACAGGCGTCTACGGTATCGTCAAGGTAGTCGCCTGCGCCGTCTTCCTCGTCTTCGTCGCCGACTCCCTCGGCCGCCGTCGCTCTCTGCTCTGGACCTCCGCCGCGCAGGGCCTCTCCATGCTCTACATCGGCCTGTACATCCGCATCGCCCCGCCCGTCGAAGGCGAGCCTGTCATTCCCGCCGGCTACGTCGCCCTCGTCTGCATCTTCCTGTTTGCGGCGAGCTTCCAGTTCGGCTGGGGGCCGGTCTGCTGGATCTATGTCTCGGAGATTCCGACGGCACGGCTGAGGGGTCTGAATGTTTCGTTTGCGGCTGCTACGCAGTGGTTGTTTAATTTTGTGGTTGCGAGGAGTGTCCCCGTTATGATTTCGACTGTTGGGGCCAGTGGTTATGGGTGAGTTGCTTCTATCTTGTCCTGCTGGATCTATTCACTCTGGTGTTCTTGATTGCGAGGGTCATTGCTGATTATTATTTGCACAGGACATATATCATCTTCTCTTGCTTCTGTCTGTCCATGGGCGTCTTCGTCTTCTTTTTCGTCCCGGAGACCAAAGGTATGCTTTCTTTTCCTATAAAGTCCACGCATATATCATCATCTACACCATTCCTATCGACCTATGGCATCACAACACCCCCCAACAAACACATCGCACAAAACAAAACAAAGCTAATGAATGAACAGGTCTCTCCCTCGAAAAAATGGACGAACTCTTCGGCGTCACCGCCCCAGATGCCAAAACAAGCGATGTCGAACGAACAGCCTCGCAGAGCGGCGAGCAACGGGCCCATTCCCGAGGCAGAGATAGCAAAGAGGGCGCCGACGAGGTCCACATTGAGCGGGTGTAGTTTGTCTCTCTCCCTTTCTCTTTTTTGGATGTTCCGTCTGGTTTGATCTGGTCTTCGGGGTCTTGTTATGGAGATACCTTGTTATCTGCGAGTTCGTTTCTTGTTCCTGTTTGATAAGTCATCGGAGTTTGTGGGATAGTTGCAATTTCTGTCTCTGTTCATCACTTGCTATATGGCTTATTAGTATTGGCGCTTCTTTGACTGGTGTAGTTTGTAGGAGGACTAGCTTGAGTCCACAAACTTTTCTTGTTTGTTCCATGCTATCTTGAGCATACCTTGGAATCCTCTAGTGTCGAATAAGCTATAAAGCAGTAGCTAGCACTATAGGTTACGCAGTATCTGATTCAATCAATATGACTAACATCACTTCGTGAATCGTATATTCCGCTATCAAGGCACACATCATAAGTACAGGAGTATCTCTGCAATCAAAGTAACAAAAGTAATAAAGCTAAAAAATGATATCAGAATGAAAATGCAAGTTTAACCATCCCGCTGATCTCCCCATGCATATAAACAAGAACAAATCAAAAATATAAGCGGGTTTGGGGAAGTACCCCTGTTGTGTATGTAGCTGAATAGCCGGACGCCTGTTGTGCAGTGCAGTGCAGAAAAGGACAGAAGGCCACGGTGGGCTATAATGCCAAACACCAAAAAAAAAAAAGAAAAGAAAAAAGAAAACCAAAAAGGATGAAAACTGAGTTACAAAGTTGATAGGAAATAAAACTGAAAGGATTGTGATACGTCGTCATCTGCGAAGCCGTCCTTTCGTCTGACTTCGCGTCACCCGGCCCATAGAAGGCTTATCATCGAGACTGAGCCCCCCAATCCCAGGACCCAGGTCGCTGCGCCTGGGGGAGAAAAACGGAGTATCCAACCCGGCGGTGCTCCCGCCATAGCGAATATTGCGGATCGTACTGTCGGTGGCTGTCGTTGCCGTCGTTTCCGTGTCCGAGTCGTGCTCCAACGGGTCGTACGCGTCCGAGTCATCGCCTTTCAAGCTGCTCAGGCTGAAACCATGGCCTTTATCGAAGGGTCCGTCGTAGGACGGACGTCCAATCTGGTACCTTGGCTCGGGCGGCTGTGTTTGGAAGCTCGACCCGGCTGCGGTGGAGGAGAAGGACAGGGGCGGTGCTGCTGAGGTCTGGGATGTAAATGATCCGAATTCTGGGCGGCCTGCTATCTGTTTTGGTCGAGGGGTCCCGGGTGAATCGTCAAAGGATTCATGCCGGTTGGGCTGCGATGCTTTCGACCGATTTTCTTGGGTTGTGGAGCTATGGGTCTGCGCGGCTTGATAAAGAGCAAGCAGTCCCAATGCCTCCTGGACGGCCATGAATATTAAAAGCAGCTTTCCATATCTATCGAAGTACTGCCTTTCCAGAGAGACATGCGGCAGGTTTCCACCCAAGTGGACGGCAGCTGAAAGTTCGGCAAGATAGACGAGAATCTCCATGCCGTTCCACTGCACGATCGGTTGCTTCAATACTTCCAGTAACCCGAAGCCTGCGATCAGGCTCGCGCTTCCCAAAGAAGCCACCTCGATGTAGTTTCCAGTAACCGAAAGATGCTCATATTGCGACAGAACCCAAGCAAAGAGAGACGCCAGTAAGAGTCCTATGCGGAGGTATTGGAACACGAATGCCCCCTGGAAGTCAGGATACAGGCGTTGTTTCGCGTTCGATGTCCGCTGCTGCTGCTTCTGTTGTCGTTTCCAATTGCTGTCTTCTTCGTCCTCCGGTGACTTGATGGTAAAGGTTCGATCAAACAAGCTCTCGAGGCCGGTCGAGGAAGCGTGGTCGCTCATGGGGAAGAACTTCGGGGGCGCAAACACATTTTCCGAGCGATCGGCGCCCCGCTGCCACGGCCTAGACGCCTGCGTCGCCGGTGTGCGATGGAAGGGGTTCGGCTCGACGACCTCTTCAAGAGGCTTCTTGTGCTTTGACCTGTTACGCAAAGTCCATGCCGGAGGCTCTGGTGCGGCAGGGATTGACCCGTAGAAAGGCATGGGTCCGTCGAGTACGGATGGTTGGTCCCGCTGGTGAACGCTCACCGTCGGCCGGATGTTATGCTGTACCGAAGGAGTCCAGTCCATATCATCTTCGGGCGGGGGAGTTGGGATGGATATATCTGTTGCAAGACTTGGCAGGGGTGTTTGTCTGGGGGTAGCCAGCTTTTCGATTGGAAAACGCGGCGCAGTCTGAAATCCTTCACTTGGAGTTCCAAAGACTTGCTTGTTCGCAGTATTTGGCACAGGAGTCGTCTCTGCGTCTCGTTTTGGGGTCGGGGCAGAATCGAGTTCGGACCAAGTCACTAATGGGCGAGTATCGTATTGCACAACGCGCCGAGAGATTGCGACGGACTGACTATTGTAAGCAAACATCCAAGAGCTGTAGAACGGGTCCATTAAGCATGAAACATACCAACACAGTAAATAAGATCATAAACAAATGCAGCGCCGGTGGCAAAGCAGGCTCTAAGCCACTCGAAGCGGGGTCTTTGAGCATCGCCCAGAAGGCGCAGCGCACCACCATAACAATGAGTTGGACCTTGTAATACTCTCCCAGTCCCACGAATCGACCACCTCGGCCTTCCACTTTTAGTCGTAGTTTCGGGTTATACCAAAGGGTGAGGATGCCGGCCACGAGCGACAGGCGCGCATAAGGTGCTAAATCAATCGCGCGGGAGCTCGGTGCAAATGGGTTTTGCGCGATCCGCTGGATCCAAGCTGATACAGTCGGTGAACTTGAGAGAGCTTTTGAATAGTGTAGTTCTTCAGTAGCCAGGGCACTCCATGCATCCCAACATAGTTGCCCGGCAATGCTAGTCCAGTAGCCCACAGCGCCCGCGAAAACCAAAAGACTTCTCCAATTCCAAGTCCGTGACTGTCGAGCTGCCCTTCCTGCTTTGCTCCGGTCTATCACCCGCCGAAGGTGGTCTGACTTGGCCTCATAGCCGCTCTGGCGGATGCGCTCTCTTACTCGTGGTTCGCAGTTGGCGCATACTTGCGGATACCGTTCCTCTAGATTCTTCCGGAAGCTGGGGTATCCGCGCTCGTACGCGCAATAGTCGGGATCGTCCGACGGTGGAAGATACGAAGCTAACGCGTTTGTGAACAGGTGTTGATTGCGAAGACACTGCCCGCAAAAGACGCCAGAGCCAGAGAAATCGGATGACTCGAAAGTCGAGCCGGGCGCACCGAAACCGTCGACTTGGGCGTTCGTTTCTGCAGCGGGCGGATCTGTAATTTCGCCGTTCTAGATGGTCATAAACAGTGGTTAGTCTACAAAATGGAAAAATATTGGGAGGTTTTGGGACATACTTCATCGAGATAGTTGACTGCTTCGCAATGCTGACAGTGCCATTTGCGAACCGGTCCTGTAGTCGTCTGCGCGGACCTACGACCGCAATAGAAGCAGTTTAATCGCTTGGAAAAAAGAGTAGCCATGTCATATCAGGGATGACATTGGAAGTGTGGTAAGAGAAGATGTAGAATGAAATCGTGGGGACGCGGGGAAAGGATGGTGAGATTCAAGGATTTGTTGATTGTTTGTCGAGGAAAAAGCGAAGGAGTTAAGACAAAAGACGAGACTAATCCCCGAACCGCACAGGCCACGTGCTTTGTCCTTTCCAGTATCAGTTCATTCAATCAGTTCATTGTCGCGTCACCCTTGGGGTTCTTTCTTTCTCCTTTTTCGAGACAAACTGTCTTTCTTATTTTATTTTCTGACTGCTTTATACTTGCAAAATGAGGGTTAGCGGTGGCAACCACGCCTATTGAAAGCACCAGTCAGGAACACCCCTTGTCAACCACCACCGACTATGAACCTGCGGCGACAATCAGACAAAGCAATTTCTTCTAGTCAGAGACACGTCCGGCATAATGACAGTCTGGCTGTTGTCTAGCTTCAGCATCCTATGCTGGGGCCTTATTCTTGGGGGTGTAGCTGCTATAGTAGTCGTCCTTGTGCGTGCATTGCAACCAGTCAACAACAGATACATGTGGATTCCTGATCATGGATAACACTAATGCTATACGCAGCTTCTCTTCCGTGCCCTCATAATCTCTCACAAAACCACGGTACCGAAATGGCGTCTCAAGGACTCTCCCACTCACCTTCTAGTCGTCCTAGGCAGTGGAGGTCATACAGCCGAGATGTTCTCCATGCTACGACGCATGGAACTTGATCCTTCCAAGTATACATATCGAACATATGTCGTGAGCTCAGGGGACAACTTCAGTGCCGCGAAAGCAGTGGAGTTCGAAACAGACTACTTGGGCCAGAGATACAATACAACAACCAAAGACGACGCTCATGGATCGTACGCCATCGTTACCGTGCCTCGCGCTCGTCGTGTACATCAATCGTACCTGACTGCGCCCTTCTCTACACTTCAATCTTTCTGGGCATGTCTGCTTGTTTTACGAGGTCTTCACCCCGACCAGAAATCACGCCCGTCATATATCACCTCGCCATATCCTGACATCGTTCTGACCAATGGTCCTGCCACAGCTGTGTGCGTCATATTAGCTGCCAGGCTTCTCCGTCTTTATAACTACCTGGCCGCTATCTGTGGGTCCCGGCGAAAGCCAACTAGCTCAAGCTCGACACGGAGTGACTTACAACTACGCACAATATTCGTAGAATCATGGGCAAGAGTTACCACGCTGAGTCTCTCGGGGAAAATTCTATTACCCTTTGCCGATCGGTTTCTCGTTCAATGGCCTGGTTTGGGAGGGAAGCAACTGTGGAAGGGTATGAGGAAGACAGAATATGTTGGTACGCTCGTGGACTGAGCAAAGCACAAATCGGGCAGAAATCAACAAGTGTATGTTTTTTTCTAAACCACTTTTACGTATACGTCATAAATTGCGGCAAGAAGTAATTTACCGCACTACCTCGTAGTATGGCGCATCGTTGTGCTCTATAGTTCATACCCGTATACTATAAACACTAGAGCCGCGGTAACCCCACGTGATGTCACCGCGATCATCTGCCGTCCGAATGATCAACGCTCCAACGTCTCCAGATTCCCTCGTTCCCCGAGTGCCCTACTCACACTTCAACGATGCCATGCCAGACGCTTTCAATTCGGTAGAGCCTGCGCAGCTTTCATTTCTGGCGATCTACAATCCGCGCCTCGGTCCGACCGACGAAACCATCCAGGACCAGGTCGTCTTCTATACCTCCAAGTCCAGCAGATCGCGCCGGATCGAGAGCTCGACAGTAACGAACGATGACAAAGAAGTAAATGGCGAGTGGAACGAGAGGTTGCGCCAGATAGGTCTGGCGCAGGGCATGGTGAGCTTTGCCAGGTGGGGGATATCGTTACCAGGGAAGCACTACGGTTTGAAGACTGACGGGCGTCCAGGAACTTCTCGCAAGGCAAAGCTATAGACTATGTGGAAACGGGCAAGTCTCTTATTGTCTTGCATGAACTGGAGAAGGACTGGTGGGTAGTAGCGGTGAGTGTGTCCTGGTTTATCGGTCTCATAGCTTAGAACATGTTCTAATATCTTCCTAGTCCATCGACCTCACCCGACTTCCAAACAAGGACGCTTCTCAGAAACCCTCCTCTCAGCGCGATTCTCCTGAGGCTCCCGCCTTTTACTACTCCTCTCGAGAGATATGTCCCCCGTCGCTGCTGATCCAGCAACTCCGCCGGGCACACTCGCTTTTCCTCCTTCACCACGACTTTACGCTTGATGCCTTGTACGAACGCGTTGGCCGGCCCACATTCTGTACTTTTCTCGACCATTTTTGGCGGGGATTCTCCTGGGGCTGGGATGTTCTGCTCAGCGGGAATCCAGCTGTCGATATCTACAATGGGATCAAACTCTCGGCTGGTGGCGAGCTAGGTGTAGGAGTCGGCGAGGAGGAGTGGGGGAGCGGAGAAAGAGCAGTTCTGGAGGACTTTATAAGCCGGACTGACGGCCTTGTGGATCTGGTTGTCTCCAGATTTGGTAATTCGTATGCGCCGAAGGAGACCGCCGACGAGTCAGACGACGAAAGACGGTGGCTGGGTTCGAACAGCTTTCCCAGTCCGTCAGACGGAGTGGTCTTCTCAGGAACAGGCGCCATCTCACGATCTACTTTGGCCCGAGTTTCCCAGTGGATGGAATGGGTCTATAGGTACGGTGTTGATGCATACGGAATTGGCGAAGACCCGACCTCGCCCCGGCGTCGAAAGCGGCGAAGGCAAAAGGGCCGCTCCTCCACGAAAGACGCAAAGTTGCCGCCTGGCACGTCGAACGACCCCCAGGTTACAAGTCCAGATCGCAGTTTCTCTCCCGGCATCCCACCTCCACTAGTATTAGGAGCACCACAACCTTCTCAGTCTGCTCATGATAATGAGGACGCAGCAGAAGCCCCTGCAAGTGAAGACGGCTCCTCCTCGGCCGGGGGAAGCGAACAAGGGAATGATTGGATGCGACTCAGGACGGGGACTGTTGTGAAGTACCTGACTCTTGGGTACGGTTCTACCTGGGGGAACTCATCTGCGGCCAGCTCCCATCCTCGCGTCGAGGCCTTAAAACGAGAGGACAGGTCGCCCAGCAAGGACAAGCAATCGGGTTCGTCCGCAGATGCGCAACCCCAGGATGCGTCCACAGAAACCGCATCCCAACCAGGGGATACTGCGAGACCCAAGAGTTGTGGAAAATTCCTTGTCGGATCCCAGGACTGGCTGGAGAAACCATCAGGGAGTCCTGATTTAGACGAGTTGTCAGAACCAGCCGAGATCTCGCACAGGACCCTGCATGTTCACCTAGGAGAGCCATCAGAACAGAATGCGACCGGTGGGAGCCCATTACACCATCAAACAACAGCATCTAAGTACTGACCAACATTCTCACGCCAGTTGCCACGAAACTACGTGCAGTCATCTATATAGTATGTTAACCCTATACCGCGATATCTCTCAAATCACAAGCTAACAAGCAATACAGCACCAACCCTTCATATACACATTCCTCTTCGATTCCGAGACGCCCTCTCTCACCGACCACGCCTTCTACCAAAGCATCCACCTCCAACTCGCACCCATCCAAAAAGCCCTAAACAGCTCCACCTCACCAGCAACAGCCGCGTCGCGAATATCCATGTCTCGAAGCACAACCGACATCAACCACCGATTCACCACCAAAAACAAACCCATCTACGACCTCGTCTACGACCCATCCAACCTCACAATCCGCTCCTCCATCCCCAACATCCCCGACCTAGGCATCTCCCCCGCCGACCCTCCAAGCCCGAGTGTACACACACCCTGGTCCCGCGTCGAGAGCCTCAACATCCACCACCGACTGCTCAGCACCTACGTCGAGACGCGCGCCCGACCTCTCGAAACCGAACGCACCTGCAAAACCAGCCGCGGCTGGTGGGTCATCTGGGTGCGCATGTCTGACTCAAACCGCCGGAGCAGCGAATCCGACCTGTCAACCGCAGACGACAGAGACGGAGACCTGCAGCATCAGGAGGCGTTCGTCATCCGGAAATCAAGCGACCATGTCCCCGCTGTGGCCCACAGTCGCAGCGGGAGCGGCACCAGGTTCTTCAGGGACCTGGGAGGGGCGCCGTCATCACCGGGACTGCCGTCTTCGTCGTCCCGGGCGGCGGACACAGGACCGGGAAAACTTGTTGAGGGGTTGGGGTTGGACGCGAGGCGGTATATTGAGAATTTATTGAGTTTGAATAGATAATTGACATACTTTGGGGGTGGGTCGCAATCGGACTGACTCTGCTAACTAAAATTAATTGACTTTGTCAGTCAATCATCCGCTCGTGGGTAACTGGTTCTGTCAAGACCGGTTTGCATCATGCCGTAAGCCACAATACTAGTACGAGCCAGAATTGACAGCTGTATCATATCAAAGAGAGACATCTAAAATTAAACTACCCTCGCCTCTCCGATAGATACACAAGACTAAACCCCAAGTAAGCCCGGTATAGTAAGTATAACATCACTCAACCAAACCCAATCCATGCACATATACATGAACCTTCATAGATACAAACCTAAGTACCTAAAGGTATAACGAAACCCATCCATACCCATCTCAGTCAGACAAGTAAGTAAGTAAGTAAACAGTCTAATCCAATCCAGCCCCCAAAAACCAAACCACCCAAATCCAAATCAATAGTTCGGCTCCACCAACGACACTTAAAAGGCTTAATGGGTCCTAAACCAAGTACCTACTACCCACTATCCATATACATGTCTCTCTCTTCTTTCCCCCTGTGTCAGAATTCGAGATGACATCCACCCCCAAAACCCCACTTATCTGCCTTTTGCCCCTATTCTTAAAATAACACCAATACCCGTGGGTCTGGGTCTAGCCTTTCTCTTTGTTGAAGATACGAACGCCGTTTGAGAAGGGGGAGGCGGTATGATTGATGTGATATGTTATAGGTACCTAGGTAGTTAGGTAGGTAGCTGGTCGCTTTATCTAGACTACTAACTATGGTCTCACTTCATTTTGTACCTAGTAGTACCTAGCACTTTTGGTACCTACTGCCTAGTACTTCGTACCTGCTGTTCAGAGGTATCAAAGTACATGCGTACGTAACTAACTACCTAGCTTCTTACTATTCTAGTATCTTACTTACTTACCTGGCTACGTAAGTAAGTAGTTACCTAGGTACAGAGCAGAGGTATGTAGGTACATACCTAGCTTGTATGGCAGCCACTAAGACAAAGGAGGAAGAGGGACATTTCTATCTTGACAAACGTCCTAAGATCCTCCGAATCTATTTAAGTCTATATATCCGGAAGATGTACGGAGTACTAACTATAAGGATGCACCTACGGTGATGGTCCACTTTTTCCCGAGGCACACTATAATGGATAGACTCGTTATTAAATAGGGTGATCATGATCTGATCCGATCTGATCTGGTCGGTTCTTGTCTCTTTCTTAAATCCTTGTTATAAATGTCTCGTGTGGCTACTTCTATATACAGGTCTGCTTGAGGTATGGAATAGTGTCAAGAGTAGAGATCTAGTCGAATGGTATATATGGCATGGTTCTATACTAGCAAACAGACTGTATTAATGGTAATAACTTAAGGGTGGACATTGCCTTGTTTCCTTTCGAGTTTCAAAGACTGCCATCTGTCGGGTGTTCAAGGATCAAGGCAAATTCATGCATTCTCTTAACCGAAAGACGAGACAAAGAAACAGTAAACCCTGTTGGGGAAACATGCGAGGCGACAGGATGCTCTATCATAGCCCGAATTTCTCGATCTAATCGACCAATCTAGTCGGGACACAGGCAAAGATAACACCATTCATCCTCGCGGAGTCACTCCCTCCAGTCAGCACTCCTTGAGTACTGAGGGCGTTTGGTCTTGCCGGGACACCGGGTATCCTCTAGCCATGGTAATCAAACCGCCCAGTAGGCGCTATTGGAGAGCTGGAAAAAAGAGAACAAAATCCACAAGGTTATGAAGACAACGCCTCCCTAGAATAAAAAGAAACAAGGGCAAATAGGGAAAAGGAAAAAAGGAAATAAAAAGGAATAGAAAAAGTCTGCAAAATCAGAAAATCGACCAACTGCATAGCCAGATCATCCCATAAAGCTTCATGTGCCCGTGATTGACCATTATCCACACTCGCACCCAGACACAGATTGGAACACGCCAACGGAGGTCCCCCTTCTGAGTTGATGGAAAGGAAACAACCAAATATTCGAAACGCTTATCCGCTCATACAATCTCCGTATGGAACAGTCTTTCTGCCGAGGGGAATGAGAGTAGTTTACAGGATCAGGCACGTCCTCTTCTTGCTCTTATGGCTCTTGGTCAGGAGGGCAGCCCGGGTGGCAGCCTCGAAGACCTCGCGGACACCGTCGTTGGTTCGTGCGGAGCACTCCAGGTACTTGTAGGCACCGATCTTCTTGCGAACCTCCTCACCCTGTTGGAGAAATTAGCGACCGTGGTTGATGCGCCAGGGACACGATCAACATACCTGCTCAGGGGTGACGGGCTTCTGCGAAGTCTTGTGCAGCTCTTCGATGGTCTTGGGGTCGAAACGAAGATCCTTCTTGCAACCGACCAGGATGATGGGGAGACCTTGGCAGAAGTGGAGGACCTCGGAGATCCACTGATGGAGAGGTTAGCCTGACAACTCGAGATGGCGAATGGAAGCGGTATCTCTTACCTTCTCCTGGACGTTGTCGAGGGAATCGGGCGAGTCGACCGCAAAGCAGATCAGGATGACGTGGGAGTCAGGGTAGGAGAGGGGACGGAGACGGTCATAGTCTTCCTGGCCAGCAGTATCCCACAGGGCGAGTTCAACGTGCTTGTTGTCAACCTCGACATCGGCGACGTAGTTCTCGAAGACGGTGGGGACGTAGACCTGAAGGATGATTATCAGTCAAACCGAGATTTTCCATTTCCGAGATCGATGCATTCGAGAAACCAGGATATGGGGGGAAGAAGCGAGAAAATCGGTCAGGAGGGAGAGAGATGACGGTGGAAGCTAACCTCGGGGAAAGTTCCCTTGGAGAACACACTATGGGAGCACCACCAGTCAGTATCTTTTCTTTAAACCAGTTCATCGAAGAAGATGGATAAGAGCACAAGACTTACATCAACAGACAGGTCTTACCGCAGGCACCGTCACCCACGATAACAAGCTTGCGGCGGATCTCGGCCATCTTTAGAAGGGGGAAAGGGTTAGCGGTGACGAAGACGTGTCAAGAGTGGTCAAAAATAATATATCCAAGCCGAAGAAAATCGACAGTCTAAGTGTGGTAAGAATGACAAGAGGGGGGTTGGATGGATGGAAAGGGAGCAAGTGGTGGAAGTGTGAAGGTGATAGACGGGGCGGAAGTTGGAGTGGGAAGGGGAGCAAGTCAGGCGCCCGAGGGAAAAGGGTTATCACGTACGATGCAGGTGCAACGGCGCTGATTAAAATATGTGAGAGGTGGGAAAAAAGAGATATGGGACAAGATTATGAGATGATGGAATTAAAGAATGAGAAAAGAAATGCTTTAACTATTAGAGAAGACGAATAGATTAGGAAGGTTTTCCCTAAAAAGCGAGGGGAATCAAAGAAAAATAAATAATAATAATAAAAAAAATAGTAATAAATAGGACAAGAAGAGAGTAGATTGGAAAAGATGGGAATGGATTTGGGGGGAGAGGATGACGGGGATGATGGAATGATGGATGGTGTAAAGCAGAGAGAAGAAGAGAAAGAAGAGAGGGGGGAGGCAGAGAGAGAGAGAGACTTACCAGGAAGTACTGAACTAAGGTACAACAAGGAGGGTATCTTTGGATAGAAACTTGGGCTGGACTGGACTATGTGCTTTGTTGGAGAGAGAAGGAGACAGAAGTCACGGAAAGACAGGTGAGTTGATGAGGCATTGTCTTCCGTCTGTTCTTGACTAAGGCTCGGACTAAGATGGTTAGTGAACTTAGGTAGCCATTTGAAACCGTATTATTATTATGATTTGATGTGGTAAAGGAGTCTGGTCTTTATTTCCATTTCATTGTCGTCCTGGAATCTTCTTATTTTTTTCTATTTTTTTCTTTTGTTGTTTTCCTTTCTTTTCTTTCGTTCTATTTCCTTTCTCTTTCAACTTTGGTCTGGTTTATCAACTAATATAAGAAAGAAGAGAGCATCTCCTTGGTTTTGTGACAGGACCGTTCGGTATTGATGTGTATTTGACTTACTGATTATTGAGGTGCCTAATCGGCGATCCTGCTCTTCCGCAGTTAAAGCCACCGTGGCTGAAGACTCGGAACGATATCTACTCCGTAGTACGGTATACGGAGTACTCCGTACCCAAACCACTCCTATCATTTCAATACCGTATCTACCCTTACTGAATATTCAATTAGGCTCAAGAATACATACGCGTAACCGAAATGTGACGACTGACGACAACCTCCATACCGGTCTCGATGATTATCATATCATGGATGCCCTCTTCCGACCCATGGCCCAATGACATTTTCATTCCATTCTCTGGAGCCTTTTTTCTTCTGCTTAAAGACAGCTGGTCCACTTGGGATCCAGAATGGACATTTAATTTCAATTGTTTTCATCCACCGTTTGAAATACCACACACATACATCATAGGGTTCGATATTTCTAATTAACCCACAATGGGCAAAGCATCTGGCCCCTGAAGTCTAGGTAAGTTATCTGGCTAGGTCACCTGGTACCGAACAGTACCTATTTAGTACCGTTGTAAACAATCAATATTGACGATGTAAATTCCTTGGCCCAGTGATACCGTCCGTTAGTTTACCATCGTTATCCCATAGTCTAGAAGCCCATGGACACGGAATGGTACTTGGAAGCAAATGAGGCTCAAGACATCATATAGAGGTATCTCAAGAATGCGACAAAATCAGGTCTTGCTACTGCAACTACTACTAATTAACAACATACCTGATACCAAGTATTGCATCATTCATATCCAACTATCAGGTCCTCTCCTCGAGGCCCGGCTGTGAAATCAGATGGACCATTCCTGCTGTCTGTGCCACCCGACATCCACCACGATGATGATATTCACTCCGGGTTGCCTCTTTTCGACAAGATCCAAGATCCAAGACCATCCACTGTCCCAGGTAAACGAGATGGCTAAAAACGCTCGCATCCTCTGGGTTTAAGTCCCCCTGGTCCGGAGAACTCGACTTCCTGTTCGATTCATCCGAGGAAATTCATGATCCTCTCCGACCGGGTTTCCCCATCAAGTGGCTCAGATCTACAGGATTCAGTACTGTAAGCGCCAAAGCGTCACCGTATTGTGGCTTGGATCCTGTGCCAGCAATGGCTACGGGGCTAAAGGAAATGAAGCTCGTACTAGGGTCACTGGCACACTGCCACAAATGTGTGGCGGTGCGGGGACTGCCACAGCCCCCCGGAGTCCGTTCCTTACTCTGTTGGTCTCAGCCAAGGAAAGGAGATAGAAATGAAAGAGAAAAAAACCAAAAGGAAGCAAGAAAATGAAAAGGGAAAAGAAAGGAAAAGAAAAAGAAAACAGACGAAAGCGAAATAATAAACGTCATCGGCTGCAATTGGCCCTCCTCTGCAGGTAAACCCCAATTGGACATTGCATGGCACTCCACAAGGGCATCATCGTATGGAAGGGGATGATGCGATGCTCCGACATATCCTCCCCGGACCAACAAGGCACACGTTCCCACAAGACTGAGCCTGCTCACACGAAACCTTACGGAAACTGCCTCAGCCAAGCAGGTGGGCTCCCTGCAGCTGCCTTTCACCGCGTCCCACCCCTCTGCCTAGGAGGCACGACTCCGCGGCCACAGTCGGCTTCGTCGTCGGTCTGCCTCTCAACCCATCTGGTTGGTCAATCTGCTACTGGCCCGCTCTGACCGACATTCTAGCTTGCTTTTTCCAATGCTCACTCTATTCCGAAGGCGTATACTGTGGATGTACAGAGTACCGATAGAGAGCATGGCACATGAGTTCCCACCTATGTTTTGACAGCGTGTGGAAAGAACCAGAGCTACGAACCGACGACAACGACACCCCCCTCCTCTCTCCCCTGTCCCTGACGCAATTACGTGCAACCTGTGTCTCGATTACTACGCATGGTTATCTTCTCGGCCAACACATAGCAAAATCCCATTCGCGGATTGGGTCGTGCCTTGGCCTTGCGTGTCCTTGTAACACGCCTGCCGCAGCAGCTAACGAAGGCTGATATCTGATCGACGCATCTAGTGATGTGTCCAGCGATCCGCCCATTGCTTACGGCCGGCAGATCCTCTACCCCCTCCAGTCAACGCTCAACGCCCCCCAGCCGATCGGTTATCCCAACGAGTCTGGCCTCATCGAACGCAAGGACAACGCCCGGAACACAGAACGCCCATGGGATCTGCGTCTCCGGTACTGAGTAAAGCAGCAGCCTTGTGGCACCCGGGCGCAACAAGGCTTTTTGTTTCGTGTTCTGCTGCTTGGCTGGAAGCTGAGGGCTCGCTCAACACAGCTCCAGGATTGGTCCATTTCTGTCAGCTTCCCTGTCTCAAGCCCCAATTCTGAGCGCGTTTGGCGAATTGTCTGCCGTTCCTCAGAACTGTGGCAAAAATTTCAGGTATGTGTATCTTGCCACTGAAACCGAACATCGTCAAAGCACGGACTACGCGCGTGATATGGTCCGTGAGTCATCCCCAAATGCTCCGGAAGGGATACCTAGGCAGCAACACCTCTCCGGGATTTAGTTATTCCTACCGCTAGTTAGATCTGGGGCTGATCGAGACGTGTCTTTACGTTGTGGTCTGATCTACTCCGCAACCTCGGAGCCGAAGACCAACAGTCCGTTCGCTATATCGGAAGTGCGGAGAGGCAGTATGTTTGTCAATACGGCCGCTATGTTCAAGAAAAGTAAAAAATAAAATCCCATATAAATAAATGAAGAGCCTTGGATGGCCCTATCATATTATATTCATCAGCTCAAACCAACAACGTAACTAAAGTCTTGGACACAGCATAATGCTGGTTTTGGCCTGGGAAATGTAGGAGAGTCAACGCAGCGTCTGATTGGCCCACGGGTGCAAAGCCCACACGTGACTCCGGCCGCAATTTTCCCTCCCGAGCATCCATGACGGACCGGAAGGGACCAAATCTTGCGACATCGTCAAGCCATTGTCGGCACGCGCTTGGTTCAAAATGCAGAAAGTTATTCGAAGGACGGCCCTGGCTCGGAATCAAGCCCAACGGAAGGCGATCCGAGCCTCCAAGAATGCCGAGCGTGAAGACCTCAAAGACTCCCTCAGACAGCGGTTTGCCTACAACCGGTTGGAGCTGGACAACGTCCGCGCCGAGAGAGAGCGACGCCGTGAGGATTGGATGCGAGGCCCCCTCGCCCCTCAGCGTGATGCCGGCTTCGATGGGAAGCAGTTTGGTGCGCTCAGCCCGCAGGCGCTGAACCCGCCGGTTATCCCTAAGCACCTCCGCCGGAAATATGTCAACATCGCTGCTGGAGACCGGGTGTGTATCATCAAGGGTAGGGACCAGGGTAAAATCAATGAGGTGGTCCGGGTTGATGTTACCAATGAGACTGTCATGGTCAAGGATGTCAATATGGTGCGGTATCCCGATTGCGGTTCCTCATGATTACTACCTGGTGGCTTTACTGACAACTCTACGTCTACAGACCGACGTGCACTTCCCCAAGTGGCTCAACGAACAACACGGAAACAACAAACCCTACAACACGATGAACCTCCCGATCTCCATGGACAACGTCAAACTCGTCGTCGCCCTCGACGATCCCGCCACGGGCCAGACACGCGATGTCCTAGTCGAGCACGTCTACGGCGGAGAACCTTTCCTGGAGCGCGAACAGGGCACAGAGACCCCCCGACACACGCGGTACATCGCAGGAGAGAACATCGAGATCCCCTGGCCCCGCAGCGAGGCGCCGAAATTCAAGGACGAGGAGAGCGACACGCTCCGCATGGAGGTCGAGACGCCGAGCTGGCTGCCGTCGCTGCACAGCGCTCCGTTCCCGCCCAGCGTCCTGGATGAGCTCCGCAACAAGTTCTCGAAATACCGTACGAGACACGACCCCGAGTTCGTGGAGGCGAAGAAGATGGAGGACTACAGAAAGGAATATCTTCAAAGCAGGTCTTTGTTGACGCCCAAGGGTGAGCTCATAGCCATGCTCCAGGCGAAGAAACAGGCCCGCTTGGCTGCGAGAAGGGATGCCAATGGGAATCTGATCATGGATGACCAGACGGCTGGGTTTGTCGAGAAATTCTTGCAGGAGCGCAAGTCCGCGTAGGTTAGCACCTGGTTGCGGTGCTGGGGAAATGGGTTCGAGCCAACTTTTCATTTGAATTTGTTCCGCGATGTTTTTTTTTTCTGTATACAATTGTATCCTTGTAGCATAGATCATGACTGTATTAAGATCGATAAGATCAATAAGAATTATTTTCAGAATTGTTTGGGCTGCACTTTAGGTTGGAGGGTTTCATTTCTTGATTTAGGCGCCTGCACCTATATAAACCTCTGTAGGTAAATTAGAAAGGATAGTCAAAGCATTGATCCTCCAATACTAGACTTTGTTTATTTTATTTCATTTTTAATTGGATTTTCCAACACTGCCAGGCGAGCTGCGCAAACTCCCATCCCATCCCATCAGTTCCCGCACCCCAGATTTTCCTCCTTCCACCTCCCTCCTCCATTCCCCTCCCATCATTCTACTCGGGGGTTTCTATTTTCTTTGTGTCTCTAATTCCTCTTCCCAATTGTTTCGAGTTGGCTTTCTCCCAATCCTCCCAGCATGGCATTCGCCACCATCAATTCATCCGCCGCGAACCGCCGCCATGTTCCCAACACCGTCATCCCCTCCATTGAAGACGCCTTCGCCGCGGAACCGAACCTGAGGAAACGAGTCTACGATGCGATCGGTGCGTATACCTATCGAACAACACCCCATCAAACGCGACAGGGAGACAAGACAACGGCCCTAATCTAACTTTCTTTCTCCCGTCCTACAGGCGCCACCCCACAGTATAAACCGCTCTTCGAAGACATTGCGCGATACACCTCCAGCCTGCAGGCCAGGACAGCGAGTGCGCCCATCGTCGTTCAGCCCGCCGTCGAGACAGCCGCCGCTGCCGCCACCGACAGTCCCGCCGCAAAGAAACGAAAGCTGCAGAATGGAGACGTCACGGGAACGGCTCAGTCCAGCATGGATGTCAAGTCGTCGGCGCCGCTACAGTTCTACATGCAGGATGTGTCGTTCGCGATTCCGCAGCGCAAGAAGCTGACGCTGGAGGTTACCGCCGGGAGCGGGATTCTTCGCGCTAGGAACCAGGCTTCGAAGGAGGTGGAGTTTGGGATTCCGATGCATAGGATTCGTGAGTTGCGCTTTCCTCTCTCTCTCTCTCTCTCTCTCTCTTCCCTCTCTCTCTCTGCTCTTGTCTAGTCGCGATTTGTGGTTACTAACGGTGTCGTCAGAACATGTAGTGTGTCTCCCTGTGCCTGAGAAGAATCAGCGACAGTTCAATTTCTGCATTATCCCGCAATACGGCGACGGTATCAACACGCCTCCACAGGGGGAACTCGTCCCGGAATGCATGGTATTCACGGTCAACGACGGGCCCGCCAAGGCGGCGTTTACGGGCTCCGGGCAGCAGATCGGGAACGGCGAAGGCGAGACAGCGGAGAAGATGGTGCGACAGATACTGGATGATCATCTATCGCAGACGAAGGTCGTGCGTCCGGACGAGAGGGAGTTCGTCAGCGCCATGCCGGAAGCGCACCGGAAGGGCGAAAAGGCCTACCATGTTAAGGCCTTCCGCGGCAGTAAAGAAGGTAGGCTTCATTCTCTTCCACTTGTTTGGTTGAGGATTGACTGACCGTGTCAATCAGGTTATCTATTCCTCCTGCCGACGGGGATCATGTTCGGGTTCAAGAAGCCACTGCTCTTCTTTGCCTTTGAAACCGTCGATTCGATATCCTACACGTCTGTCCTCCAGCGGACATTCAACCTAAACGTCATGGCCCGCCCCATCACAGGCGATGAACCGCTCGAGTTCGAGTTCTCCATGATCGACCAGGCCAACTTCAGCGGCATCGACGCCTATATCAGAAAGCACGGCCTACAGGACTCCAGTCTCGCAGAGGCACGCCGCGCCAAGAAATACAACGTCAACCCCAACAAGGCAGACGAAGAAGCGGTCAAAACGGAGGGCGGCGCCGCGGAAGAAGAAGAGAGCGAGTTGCAAAAGGCCCAACGCGAGCTGGAGGACCAGGAGGACGAAGACGAGGAGGATTATGATCCTGGGAGCGAGTCCGATACCGACGGTAGCGGCTCCAGTAGTGAGGATGACGATGACGATGAAGATGGTCAGGGTGAGGACGACGATGATGACGACGAAGACGGCGATCCAGATCTTGTCACCAATGAACTTGGAAGCGAGGCTGAAGACGTCAAAGAGGAGCAGCTATGAGACGGTACTATATACATGTTCTGAAATCCATTCACGGCTACTGCCGATAGACTCGCTACAGTCAGGATATATGTGTTACTTTCAATTTCGGACCCGTATTTCTCTATGCTGCTACATTGCTAGGTGGTATGCCGGGTGATCTACCTCTGTCCCACGGCATATAGAAAAGGCCGTCGCACGAGATACTACAACCAACCTTGACTGTCGAACTAGCGGCACTCGAAGGCCTTGACCTTGATCGTAAAGCAAAGGTAGCGGTATGAGCAGTAACTTAACCAGGTAAGAATGTCTTTTGATAGGAGTAGCTTGCTCAGGGCTTGCATTCTGCTTTTGTGCTTCTTTCCGTCGTCTATGTGTAGCTGGGTGTCTGGTCTGTTATACGCCCTATCCATTTTGATTGTTTTGCTCTCTTTCTATGTGTGTGTGTGTGTTTCTCAATTATCTGGCTTTTGCAGGATCGGACGTCTACTCAGCTGTTGGGTGCCCATTTATCTGGTACTGCTCAATGACGTGAATGTATATATTTCCGAGCCATAACCTGTAGAACCACCACGTTGTATTTTATTACACAAGGATGATTGCGCAAAAAGTGCCACTTGGGACAGGATGGAACTTATATCTTCACTACGCTAGCCAATTATCAGATTTAACTATATGTATGGAATATAAGCCTCGGTTGGTAGCACACAGAGGTATACAGAGTACCCCTCTAACTTCATGGTCGACACATGAATAGTTGGGTGAAAGATTATGTCTCCAGTCAAGTAGCAGAAGAAGCAAGCCTCCTTCAACAACTGGTCCCTTAACTCAGTTGGTTAGAGTGTGGAGCTAATAACTCCAAAGTCGTGAGTTCGAGCCTCACAGGGACCACTTCTTTTTTGGCCATTTCAATGGAAATTGATCTTTTTGTTATCATCCTCCGGTGGCAGGAAACAAATAAATACTGATTCTGACCCTGATCTGGTGGTTGGGTGAATGTTTACTTTTTGTTTCCTGCTGATGACATGACGTGCCACGAGCACCAGCCACGTCTGCCAGGTACATACGAACTACAGTACATTACCTATTACCATGTAACAATCCACCTGGAGTGCATTACGGCAAGCAGATAAATAAACTCATTGGCATCTGCGGAGCACAGCGTTTTACTATCTGTACCCGAGGCCACTGGTAAGTTCAACTAAATGCAGAGTTCCAATCCACTGCTGCTTATTGGGCGACTTAATTTCCACCGCCTTTTCTTCTGCTCTGGTTACTTTCGGAGACCTACGTCCCTTGCCGAGATAACTTAAAAAATATCTAATTAGCCGATAGTCAATTAGTTGGCTGAAAAGAAAATGAAAAGCAAAAAAAGAAGTGGTCCCTGTGAGGCTCGAACTCACGACTTTGGAGTTATTAGCTCCACACTCTAACCAACTGAGTTAAGGGACCAGTTGATGTATGATGGACGGATGTAGACGTATGAGGACTGGATCCGCGTGTGTTGATTTTTGAAAAGGATCATTGGTTGAGTGTTAGCTGGTAGTACCTATAAGTACTCTGTAAGAGATTACCTCCAGCATCTCATTTGACGACCAAGACATAGCCTGTGTGTGACGAAGAGAGGAACCCGAGTCCCATTTAAACATAGGCCAAACTCTCGCCACGTTGGACGACAGACAACCCTGTTGTCGCGGGGAACACACACTAGACAACTCAATTACAACCCAGGGGTGGACCGTCTAGCAGTAATCCCTTCCCAAGTTGCCACTACGGAATACTTATGTAGGACTAACGCTACCCGATTGACCATTCAAAAGGGTTCAAACGAACTGGTTTACCTGCAGTGCCATTATCAATCAGTGGTACGATGCATACCCCTCCTCGAGGCTTGAACTTTCCTCCAGCGCAAAAGGAGCAGCCATACTTGGCTTTTACTCGACCGACACATCCACACAAGAGGCCCGGACGGCCGAAGCCGCAGTTCGGCTACCTCAGGTAGTGTAAGGTTAGTTAGGTAGTGTATCGATGGGGCGGCAGCTTCCCCTGAAATCGCCGCCATCAACGGTCCGCGATCGACCAATCGAGAGAATTGAAAGGTTGATACCTCCCTCCACCCCTGTTGAGGAATATCTAGGTGGGTAATATGACAGTTGCCTTTATCTTTATTACTATTGTCACGACATACCGCGTAGTATCATACAAAGCCAATACAATCGAGTCGATTAACTGACGCGCTATCAGACGATGGATGGCACATGTCACAGAACTGGGGCACACACACCGCCGGCAAGACGGAATCCATCGCCAGCATTGGGCGTGGTTTTTTTAGCCGCTGGATTGACAGCTAAGACGGAGGGCGGTCATTGGTAGAAGGGAATCATGGAGGAGCTTGCAGAGCGCAAATCATCGCTCGGCTGGATTGGCTCCCCTGTCGGTCTTTCGACCTAGGCAAATGGAGTATACCTAACGATACCGTGAAGGTCGTTGTCGGCTGGAAACTTGTATTTCCAATGGAGCTTTCGATTGTAATATACAGAAAGTTTAGGGCCTCCTTTTGCCATTTCCCCCGGCCTTCCCCCGTACCTCTGTATAGTTAGTTGTGTTGAGTCTAGTATACTCCGCGTACCGGATACCCCGATCCACTCGAATAGATAGGGTTGTTAATTACAATACAAGACCAGACCAAGCTTACCTGTGGCTCATCCAGGCGGCCAGGCCAATAATAGAAACCACAGGGGGCAGCGCACCCTCCCAGTCATTAGGAGTCGGCTCTATTGAAACCGACAAAGGCAGAAATGATACCCTCGAGTAACCGTAGTAACCCTATACGATCTTTAGCAGGATCCGTGTGATGGCGATCCCTTACACATTGTGATTATCCACGGCAGAATCTCCAGACTCGAGATTGGCTTTTATGTATCGTCTGGATCACCCATTTAAAAGACAATTCACAGGGCCGTCTTGAGCTTGCCGCTTAGCAGCTCCGGCGCTAAGGAGGCGCCGCTAAAGCCAGGGAGGTTAAAGCGGTCGCTGTGGACGGCGGAATCCCGATTTCCGGTTTCTTTTAAAGTTTTTTTTTGTTTGTGTTTCTTGTTTTGGACTTTTTGTCAAGAAGACAGGAATCTTTAATGAATCAATTCTTATGATTGAGATGTGAAATGGAAGATGAGGGAGTATGGTATTGCTTGACATGGTGAATTGTTACTAGGTAGGTACTGACTCTGGTGGTGGTGGCTCTGGGTGGTCTCCTGATCAAAATAGATGATCCCGTATTAATACTGCTAATAATAAAACCATCAAATTAATACCAGTAATGTCCCATAGTGATAATGAACGGTGGTATACCATACCCACAATGGAATACCGAGTAGATACCATACTTACCGTACCGTTGAGATGACGGGATGCGACTGGAGTCTGGAACTGGGACTGGAACTGGAATAATTGTCGACCAAGACTTGGAGACTGGATATTGATGACTCGAGAGTGACTGAACTGATTGAACATGGTGATCAGGCCAGTGAATATATCAATATCCATCCATATTATAATTTATAACATCAAGTACTGTTGAGTACGGAAAGGACGGAGTAAAGTCTACTGCCACTACTAGTTAGTCGTCCGGCTAAGCCTAGAATACGGACCCGACCAGTGACAGAGCCCGTTCGACCCTTTTCCTTTCGGGAATCATCATCCAATCTCTTCCTCTCCCTCTTTCTCTCTCTCTCTCTCTCTCTCTCTCTCTCTCTCTTCCTCTTCTCTCCCTTTCAGCTCCATCCAGTTTTTTCCCTTCCCTTTCCCTCTCCGCCTCATCTTTCCCTTTTCTCTCACTCGTCAAATAAGAGGTCCATGTTCATTGGGGTGTATTCCTGGCTAGTCCACCACTTAACCTGACTACCTGATTACCCACTCCTCATCCATTCATCACCCCCATTTTTCCCTTCCCTTTCTCTCTCCCCCATCCCCCTCTCCCTCCCTTCTTGGTCCCCCCGTCTCAATCCAAACCGCTGCTGCTCAGTGCGTTCCATCGTACTGCCACGCAGTTGGTTAGCACCTGGGAGCAGGTTTTTCCTTTTTCTTCCTCTCCCCCCTTTACTTTCTTCTTTTTCCTCTTCCCTTGGGTTCTCTAATACCTGATTATTCCTATCCTCACTGGATCCCGAGATTCATTCGGATCGGTCATCCACCTCCTTTACATCTAGTGTTCCCCCGAATCTGTCAGCCTGCAGCCCCGACTGTCTGTACCCGGAAGAACTCGCTCTATCGACGATTTCCAACTCCCCCCCCCTCTCGAGGCTACTCGACATCTCAATTGGACCTGTGCGACTACACTAGTTGGCCGCCCGCAGGCTCCGTTCCGATCGCTCTTCTCGCCCCGTGACCCTGGAATCATTGGTTTCGTGAATGAATGGTTTCTCCTGATAATTCAGCAGCCTTCTGTGAGACTCTCCGAACTCGAATTCAATCATACACCCCCGCCCCATCGTTCTTTTCGCTGACGGTGCCAACCTCCCTAGGCTAGCCTTGCACGCGCGAAGCCGTTGATCGAGTCGCCCGACCCATTGTCCCATTCAAACACCTGACTGATCAATTCCCTGCCTCTCGTCTTGCGACCATGGCTTCTTCATCGTCTAATGTGGTGGGTGTCCACTACCGAGTGGGAAAGAAAATTGGAGAGGGTTCGTTTGGTGTGATCTTTGAGGGAACGAACCTCTTGAACAATCAACAGGTTGCTATTAAATTTGTGCGTTGGCCTGACCCGAATGATTGTGGCCGTGGGCGAAATTAACGGAAATAGGAACCGAGGAAGAGCGATGCCCCGCAACTTCGCGACGAATATCGGACCTATAAGATCTTGGTCGGGTGTCCTGGAATTCCCAACGTCTACTACTTTGGTCAGGAGGGTCTGCACAACATCCTTGTCATTGATCTCCTCGGCCCTAGTCTCGAGGATCTCTTTGACCACTGCAACCGGAGGTTCTCGGTCAAGACTGTCGTCATGGTCGCCAAGCAGATGGTGAGACTCACTCCGTCGTGTCTGAAGAAAGGAAAGAATCACAATCTAACGCACCGTAGCTGTCCCGAGTCCAGACGATCCACGAGAAGAACCTCATCTACCGGGATATCAAACCCGACAACTTCCTCATCGGCCGCCCCAACACCAAGACCGCCAATGTAATCCACGTGGTCGATTTCGGCATGGCCAAGCAATACCGTGACCCCAAGACCAAGCAGCATATCCCCTACCGCGAGCGGAAGTCGCTGTCCGGTACAGCGCGCTACATGAGTATCAACACCCATCTGGGACGGGAACAGTCGCGAAGGGACGACTTGGAGGCTCTGGGGCACGTGTTCCTTTACTTCCTACGTGGTGGCCTTCCGTGGCAGGGACTCAAAGCCGCCACCAACAAGCAAAAGTATGAGAAAATTGGCGAGAAGAAGCAGACGACGGTTATCAAGGATCTGTGCGAGGGATACCCAGGTACTTCACACCCCCCCCTCCACCAGACTGGTAGTTTCAGGCAGCACTAATCAACTAGGCATAGAAGAATTCACCAAATACCTGACTTACGTCCGCAACCTCGGTTTCGAAGATACCCCGGACTACGACTACCTAAAGGATCTGCTCTCGCAGGCCCTCAAGAGTGCAGGCGAGGTTGAAGACGGCGAATACGACTGGATGAAACTGAACAACGGCCGGGGATGGGAATACAAATCGTACTCGTCCCAGCAGCATCACAACGCCCTTCCCAACTCTTCTGCCCGGGAGCTCCACGCTCAGCAGCTCCGGATGAGTCAGAGGCCCGGTGTGACGGAGGCTCGTTTAAACGCCGCGCAGCCCCCGCCCCCTTCTCCGGCGAAGCCCGGAGCGGGGAAGGCGCGCGAGCGGCCAAACGTCTCAGGCGGGATGCCACAGAAGCGCCAGAGCGGGGGGATGGATGCGGCGACGCCGGCCGCGTCGACCCAGGCCCAGTTCCAGAACTCGAACGCGAACATTCCGGGTCACTTGGGGAGTCCCGCCAATCCGAACAAGGCCAACCAGCAAGCCCAGGGCCCTCAGGGGAGCAACGAACCGCAGCCCACTCTCGTCCAGAAAGTGATGAAGGCCCTCTGCTGCGGTAGGTGACCCTCTCGATGACGCCCGAGTGCCTTGGCTTCTTGCTCATCCTAGCGTCCAGGTTGACACCAGGCTGAGCATTGAGTCATGTAATTCTACGTAATCTTGGTCACGTTGGCTTCCAACTTCCTTTCTTTTGTTCTCGTCATCACCTTTAGGGGAGTGTTGAAATGTGACATGCCAATATACCTGTCACCTGGGTCTCCTGTTTTGTTGGATTGGGCTTCTGGCACTGCGGATGCCACCGGCCGATGAGGCGGTAGGACAGGGTCTTACCCCTGATTATTTTCTGTCTGTTTGACGGCCTGTGGATGGCAATGGTGTCACCGGCCACCTCCGCTGTCACCTGGTTCAAACGCAAGTCCGATGCGGAATGGGATCAGTGTTCACTGAGAACGGCCCCCACTTAATGTCCCCATACCCTATACTTCTCACCACATCACACTCGTCATCTCTCACTCTTTTATGGTGCTACGGTCGGAACGGCGAACTTGATTTTCTTCTTCCTGTTTCTTTTTTTGCCCTCTGCTTCTCACTTGAACCTGCATTCCCGGCATGGGCCTTTTAATACTAGATTTTCTTCTCGCCTCGTTTGATTGCATGGTCATTGTCAATGATCTATCGGCTCGATTATCCCTTTTCTTACACTCCCATTCTCTCGACAATATTGGTCCTCTGTGTGAACATCGGCGTTTCTGGAGATGTGTTTCTGGCAGACTGAAACGACGACCTATCCTGTCAAGAGTCTTCTGACGGGTTTCATAGAACATGCTGAGCCGTTTGCACAGGACGGCGCATGACCTTGGCAGATTCCTTCCCTCACTCCACCGCCCGTGTCTTATCTGCTGTGGAACCGTGTCTCATGGGTTGGGTCCGCGTGTCTGGGTGTTTGACGTCGGATATCCACAGAATAAAGCCCCCGATCCCCTTACTTCTCGCCACCGTGAGACTCCGGCTGGCACACGTGTGTTCTGGCTTTGATTGTCGCGGACCGATGCAGGATGTCGACAGGCGCAGGGCCTCGGCAGAGACAATGTTTCATATACGTTCCGTTTTGCCGGTTGAATCTAGTGTCGCCTGTTCTGTTTATATGTGTTTTAGCAGCGGGTTGTTATGGGTTAAGATAGCATTTTTCGATGCCTTTTTTTTTTACTTCTCAGCTTTATTTTTCTATTTTTATTTCCCTTATCTTCATTTCCCCTTGCAGTTTTTTTCTTCGTTTCCATTTGCTTTGCGTTTCTTTCTGTTGCATTTGCATCTTGGATTGAATGTGCCAATGGCCAATTGGTTAAAGCACATCAATGAATGGCGTAAATTATACAGAGCACGTCTGGTTTCTGAACTCAACCTAGCCGGCGATGTTTTATATGTAATCAATAGACGAGATATTCCTCCCACCGAGTCATTATCGTAGGTGAATAAAGAGGCTGACCGCGTAGACTATACACCGTTCATTCAAGTCATGCCAGACATGGTTCCGCCTGTCTTGGTTTACTTCACTCCGTGGACTATTCTATTAGAAATGAGATGAACTGCTAAGACATGGCGTACTCACTGTCTGAGTACCGACTGTCTTTGGAATTGTATGTTTGCCGTGGGTGACTCCGGGTCCTATCTATTACCCGCTCCTACTACCTACCTACTGTCAAGGAGTAGGTATGAGTCCTGATTACCTGGTAGACACTGCTGTAACCACCGCCTAACTCCCTAGATATAGAGCACGTAGTGATAAGCCACGTACTTGTAATTATTCCTTTCCCCCACGATAGAGTAAACACCTGATATAGATCTGTAATGAAACCACCACTATCGGCGACTTCGACCTGCCACATCAAGAGACACAAACACATGTATAAATTCGTCTTTATACAGGAATTACTTCATGACAACTGACAAACAGACAATCGTCAAAAGCTTATTCGAATTACTTGAAGAAAACTGGTTAGACTGACTTGGCCTGAGCGATGCGTGGAAAGGGGGCGCTAAAGACGCAGGGGGAAGTACAATGTGTATCATTTGACTTTATACCTATCTTGGTAGTAGCTGGTAGTACCTTGTTCGGTTCGTCTACTTCAGTTGGACGGGGGTATAACTGGGGTGAACTCCGGAGTAAACATGCTGGCTTGGCCTTTTCTTCTTGTACTATTTCTTCGTCATCGCCATAATTTGATTCTTCTGGAGTGCTAGTTTGCGGTACTATAGGCAGTAAGTACAATCTACCCAAGTACCCAGCTACCCAGCTACCTACCTACCTACCCATGAAACAGTACCCGTAAGTAGATAATGCCATCCGATATAGTGTAGTCTACTCCGTTACCTCCGTACCCTGTACTATTCAGCAAGCTATAGGTAACTTGTATGTACACACTCACACTATCCAATTATCCAGAGTATAACCAACTGCATAACAATCTACCATGCTCTGCAGACTCAGACTCAGAGCCAGGGACGGGGCGGGGGACAAGCCTAGTCATCTTGGCACTACGCTATCGTTAATACACAATCTTCATCCCGCTTGTGTGCGTTCTTCGCACTGTCCACCCGATCAGACAGTTGAACCCTGTTTAGATTTGAGATACTTAGTCGGATGGATGGATGGATGGATAGATAGGATAGAATAGGATAAATATATGCCATGATGTCGTCATTTGCAAGGCGGGGTTAGGTAACCGGTTTGCTTGTTTAGTACCAAGATAATCATACTAGGGTACTGGTAGGAGGGTAGGCTACTGTGGGTTCCTTCTGTGTATGGACTCTGGACTAGAAAAAGGGAACTTGAAATCCGAGGAATAGAATTGGAGAGGATTCCCTTGCCACTACCGGCTAAAGTGAAACGGTCGATCAGGGGATTGACGCTGTTTAGTCACTTGCTAACTACTAATTAGCGAATGGAGCCTTGTTTACGAGGAACTACGGAAAAAGGGTTGGCCTGATTGTGTGATGGATCGCTGTTTCGGGCGAGGCTGGGGATTATAGGCTGGAGGATGGAAACATGGGAAAGGAAGGAGAAAAGATAGTCAGTCACCTGTCCGTCCCACTGATCATAGTGGATGGTATGCTCTTGTTATCGAGGAATAACATCACATGGTGGACAGAGTTTTCCTTTTCCGTAGCACGCCTGGACCGTTTGAGTATTATACTTTCGTCGATGTCAATCCATCATCTACAAATGGATATGATACGATATGATATAGTATACTATAAACAAGCATAGGATATTAAACCCCCCATCAATAGGCGACTTCCGTCTGTCTGACTCTTCCTCTTCCGCTTCTCTTCCAGCTCGAGCGGCTGAGTCCGAGTCTGACCCTACTCTCGAGAACTATCCCCTGAGTCCCGCGTCCCCTGTGGAGAGCCAGGCGCGTGTGTTGTGTGTGTGTGTGGGCCTCAGCCAAGTCTAGAACAGAAAGGCGGGCGCATAACTTGGAAAAAAACGACCAGGAGAAAAGAAACCGGTGTTCTACTAGTGCACGATAGTCCGATAATAGCCCGGGTATCGTCGGTCATGAGGTTAATGTGATTGATTCATTTCTTGAGAAGGTATCCACTTTTGGGGGAGCGTACATGCTAAATCATGACCTGTATGGAGTCAAGTGGACTGCACTACGGAGGACTCGACTCGACGTCTGTGGTGGATCTGGTTAGTACTTACGGGCTACGGGCTAGAGTTACAGTGGTTAGGAGGAGGGAGTGGGATGGAGTATGATGGCGAGCACACCCTCATGGCAGCGTTGCGTTGCCAAGAGAATAGTTAGATGGGATTTGGCGTTGGCTTGGATTTCCTCCCCGGAGGCGCTACGCGGCGTGGTTACGCACAGATCACTCACTCACTCACCCACTCATTCGTTTAAACCCTGAGGTCAAGTTCAAGCCGAAGATTCTAATCCTATCCTGGCCTGTTGCACGGAAGGGCGCCAAAGCCTTGCCAAGGACGGAGAAATTGTGGATCTTGCTTTCTTGCCTTCTTTGTTGATGTTGCTCCGGTGGTTTCGGATTGAATTGCCTAGTGTAAGTATTTAGGGCGCTGCGGGCGCGCGCCTAAGTGTTTTTCGCTAGTGGTGGTGGTGGTAGTGCATTGTACATAACATGCAACTGTAGGCGATGATAGTTGACATGTTGGATGTTGGTGGATGAACGTGGCCTGGCGGTTGGCTTGTCTTGGACTATGACACGTGGGTCTGCTTGCCGTTGTGACTGTCTTCGTCTCTGGATACTGAGTACTGGGGAGTAGAGTTTGTAACTCGTGGTCCAATGGCTAATAGCTGGTTGGGCACCACTGTCATGGTATTCCGTGATATATGGAGACCATATGTGATGGAAAATGGAAACCATATCAATTCTAATAGCGTGAAACGTCACCCGATCCCTGACCCGTGGGACAAGCGACAACCCGACCGAAAGTCAGACAGTGACACAATTCCCGAATATTCCAGGAAGTGGGCAGTTATCATATCAGGGCCGTCGGGTGGAGATGGCGAGATAGACGGAGATAGATAATGAAAGGCCCCGGGATAGGACGTGCCCGACGATCGATCGCTCAATCGATTTCTCGGTGTGGACTGGACTGTGGATGTGGATGTGGATTGTGGACACTTGGGCGTGCATGGACTGGACTCGATCATGTTGTGTGACTTGAAGATTTTTCTTTCTTTCTTTCTTTCTTTCTTTTATTTATATTATATTTGATTTATCTCGGTGAGATTGAATCGGTTCGGGAAGAACAGGGTGGTACTGGGAGGGGCTGTTTCTTCGCCGACCGGTGGAGTGGCAAGTGAGACGATGATACAATATTATATGTGCTATACTACGTAGACTATATTATACTATCATCTCGGCCGGAATTGATCTGATCAGATTGTGTGATTCGGAAATTCCAAATGGCCCCCCGAATCCTTTGTCGGGTAGAGAAGCTTCCATTTCGGTTCTAGAATTTCCTGGGCGCTTATTTTGCCTGCTTATGTCTGGGATGTTCATGTTAACTCGGGTTGATCAGGGAGCGGCGCGGGCTGGTTATTTTTGGGGCTGGAAATCTTGCGGCTGGATTCACTATTTGTTCGATATTTGTCATTTGGGCGCGTGGGTTTACGCCACTATGCCAAGTACCTAGAGTGGAAGAGTGAGCTCCTCTCTTTTGTCAAGGACAGTCTACGGAGTACTGTGATGCTCGATAGAGAAAGTCATGTTATGCTTAGTATTTGGGATCTACAGAGTTTCAGGAACCGGAACCAGAACCAGACTCAACCCAACCTCAAACATGGAAAGGAAGTCTGAGCTATGACGTTAATCAACTTTGCCGCCTGCATCACCCATCCCAGCAATCATAATGAAAAATCTATCGACCGGGGGGGAGAAAAGCAAGTGGAGATCTTGTACGCCTCCCTCGAGTCTTCGCCTGTCGTGTTACGTGCTTTTCCCCCAGGATTTTCTCGGCGAGGGAGGACAGCAGGAGGACCGACAGGAGGACCGACAGGGAGAAGATGCCAATATATGGCTCATTCCGGACGGTTGGGTTGCACAAGGATCGGAGTAGGAGCTGTATTCATGACATGGTACGGAGGATGCCGATAGCATCTATCATTATTAAGGAATTCAGCCACGTAGTCAATTATGATTATATCATTCTCAGGAGTATCATTATCATAATTATTATTATTATCGGCTTACTAAGGTGGACGGAACTCCCGACACGACCAAGAATGAATCATTCTTTGAAAATTCTTCCCGCCTTCCTTGACATTCTGGAATCCCACTTTATTTGATTATCATTATTATTATTATTACCATTATTATTAATATGAATATTAATATTTTTTTCTGACAAATCATCCGAAAACAGGTTGATGATGAATCTCTACGATCCTGATCATGATCAGGATATGATATGATATGATATCCACCGACTACTGCAGCCCTTGCAGATAAAAATGGGGAATCGTATGTGGAAGAAGAAAAGAGTGTCGACAGGGGGGGGGGGGGGGGAACCACGCCATCCATCGTAATTTGTTACGTATGATGCACCTCGTATTTTATCATTATTCTCCTGATTATTATGATTTATTCTCCTTATCAGTATGATTTCTTTGTTCTCCTGCATACCCAGGAGGATGGTTCTCGTATTTCTTCACTATTTATTATCAATCAATTATATCAATCAAATAATAAAAGAGAATGATATCTCCTTACTCGGACATGCTACTTCTCTGCCTACGGAGTGGATCTTGCACAGCCTTGACCTCTCTTGGCATCCTTGCAGATCCAGCCTGGTCTCCACTGACAACGCCTGCCTCTCTTTCCAACCTACCTATGAGACCCGTCGCATTCTTCCTGTGCTTGGGATTGGACCTGATCCACTTGTCCTAGGACCTACTAGGTAACCTCCCTGGTTGCCCAAGGAAAAAAAAAAAAAAAAAAAAAAAAGAAAGGATAAAAGAAAAGCAAACACTTCTTCTGGGGAAATGCACGGTTAGGCGCACACACCAAAGTTAGACAAAGAAACCGTCTGGTTACTGTTTACTATTAGCGTAGAATCGTTCGGCCGGTTCATCCTTTTCTTATTGATCATCCGATTCTTGCTTCGATCTGTCTGGACGTGGGAGTGGGAGTGGCCACTGGAGCTTGGACAAGCAGTTGCCCAACCTTGACCTTGCCACTCTGGCGGATCATCATGATTATTCATTCTTGATGATATAATTTATCTCATGATGTATTATGCAAAGAAGACGGAAAGAATCGAAGAAAGAATCAGAGAAAGAAAGATCAGGTGGTCATTGACGTAGGATGGTTGTTCTATCCTAGACGATGTCTTATATGACACATATAATTCTCGATTGATGTTGCAGATGAGGATTCACTGCGGGATTTATCCTTCTCCTTACTTGGATTTGTTATTCTGTAAATACCTTCTCTTATCGAGATATTATCTTGTATCTTTTAACACGATCGACCGGGAAGTCTCATTCCCGTGGTCTGTCTGAGTGTCTGGTTCAAGAGTCTTTCCCCTCTGGGTTGTTCCTGTCTCCACTTGCTTCATTTCTTCCTCTCATCCACTGCTCCTCCATCCAATTGACTCTTCCAGTCCATCATTCCTTCTCCACTCCTTCTATCCAATCCACCCCCCATTCCTTCTAGCCCAGTCTCCACCCTCAGATCCACTCCTTCCTTTCAATCCCTCTTCTGCTCGACGCTTCCGTGCAGGTTTTGGAACCTCCCAGGGCCTGATCAACATCGCATCCTCTCCCCCCCCCTCCATCCCTCCCCACCCTCCCAGACTCCCTCGTTGGTTGCTAAGATTACTTGAGAAGCGCCCCGTTCTCTGCTCTTCATTTCCCTGGCGTCATCTTGCTCGTCCTTCCCATCGTGGATTATTATTAGTATTCCTCATTCCCACTCGCCCCCTCTGCTCCGCTCCATCCTTTCTCTGCCTGACTCGTCTAGAAGTTTGATTTTCTTTTTTATCTTATTTTATTCTATTCTTCATTTCTATTATTATTATTATTATTATCTTTTCAATTTACCTTTATTATTCCTCCTCCTTCTGGTTGACTCCCTTTTCTTAAACCCCTTCAGGCCACACTGACCATCTCGTTCCTCTTTTTGTCCGACCAGATCTCTTCATTCTTTGAGATCCTCCTATCCCTCTAGATTCACAATATCAACACAACTTCTGCAAAACTTATACAACTTACGTCTATACCGACCATTTCCCTCGTTACGCCTCCCATCCTTTATCTCACGGCTTCCCGCAGCCAAACCCGGTCGGAGCGGGGTTTCAAAACACCACTCCCAACTTCAGGATATTCCGCCCCATCATCGCTCGGAACTCGTTTCCTAACCTCCGCACTCAGCGGAGGCCTATCTCAACTCAACCCTTCCCCCCCTCGCAGTGTCTCGGCGTCCGGGACCATCTGGGGTGCAACGGTGTCCCTCTCGCCGTCGAAACAACCGGCGCACCCTCTACGCAATGCTCAAAAAGAAGACCTTACACCCGCCGTTACTCTTCCGGAATCACACCCCAACCTCCACCCCCGAACTATCCCCCACCACCTCTTCGGATAGCGACTCGGACGGGGATATGGACCCCGCCCACTCGCGGCCGCTGAGCCTCGCGGTCGCTCCGGGCGTCTTCGGTCCCATGCGACCGACGTTGGCGGAGGTCCTCGCAAACACCGCCCCTGCCCCCTACACCCTCAGTGCCTTTATGGCCTACCTCTCCCAAAACCACTGCCTCGAGACCCTCGAATTCACCTTGGAGGCCAAGCGGTACCGGGAAGCCTATGCCGAACTCTCCCACCCGCTCACCCCTTCCCCCATCTCCGCCGATTCACCTCAATGCCAGCGGGTGCGTATGCTCTGGCAGCGCCTGCTGACCGCCTACATTATCCCGGGTGCGCCCCGCGAGATCAACGTGTCGAGTGAGGTCCGCGAGCACATCCTCCGACACGCCCATCTCCCGTTCCCACCCGCCCCCGACGTCTTGGACACGGCCACCCGACTCGTTCACGACCTGATGGAGGAGTCCATCTTCCTACCCTTCCTCAATGCGCACGCCACCTCGACCCCGTTGCTCTCCCCACGGGAGCCGTGCTGTACCGTCGAGGAGCGCGTGTCGGTGGTCTCGGGATCCGGGTTCGACGAGCACGCGGTCCGACGCGTCCGGTCCAAGTCCAAGGCCCGCCGCCTCTCCCCCCAGTCCTCTCGGGACCTGGGCGCCCACTTCGCCCAGAGCTTCCCCGCCGGCAGCGGCGGCCGGTCCAACTTCTCGCTCAGCGCCATGACGGCCATGAGCAAGACGACGCACCGCACGTCGGGGCCCGTCTCCAGCGCCAGCGGCGACTCCGTCTCGGCCACGTTGACCGACGACTCGGGCAGCTTCGGGTCCCACACGAGTGTGGGCGAGCCCATGACGCCGCCCACGACGCCGCCGTCCAGCGAGCCTAACATGCAGCTGATGCACAGTCCCAAGAACCGCACGGAAAACCCGTGGAAGAAGATGGGAATGAAGTTGGGCTTCAAGAAGCGGTCGGGCAATGGCAGCTCGGGCAGTATGAAAATGGCGGGTCTGGAGGAATGACCCCGCCTATCGACTGGATGATCTTCACTCAACCTATGCATTATGAACCATCCACTTCAAACAGTGGATGTACTTATTGATTGTCTCTTTGTTGTTTTCTTTGGGATGCATTTTTGGGCGTTCTTGCAATGATTGAATGAGCGAGCCAGCAAGCGAGCATTTGATTCCTTGTCCATACCCAGATAGATTGGGTGGCTAGGTCGCATGGCGTTGTTACTTTTTTTTTTTTTTTCCTTTTTTTCTTTTTGGTTTATCATGGACCATTGATTGATACGACCGGTAGACACAGACTCTGGTCTACTCCTACTTTACTTTCCGCTCATGAGTGATGGTGATGGATAGATGGATTGTTTATTTTTTCTATTGCTTTTGATATGAGTGATTGTTGATTGCATCTGGATCGCTTACATTGGTTATTCCCTATTACCCTTCTGCACCCTTTTTTGGTGTTGGCATATACTTGAACAATAGATACCCTGATATGGTTATATCACATTATTTCATTCATGATTTGCAATCTGTAATGATGTATCTACATGGTACTGGAGTGGATATCTATCCCGTTATTGCCCAGTTGACACCGTGAGAACTATAAGTAAACATTCATAATGACAATAAGCTGATTACTAGATATTGGCATGGACCTCTACCTTATCTGTACATGATATGATCCAATAGATACGATGATGAATATCTATACACACTGATCCAGGTACTTAGGGCAATGACATCAACGTCTATACATACATACATACATACATACATATTAACCCAGTTATGACTTGACTTGACTTGACTTGACTTGACCTGATTTACTACAGTTACAACTAGCCAGCTAGATATACATCTCACCCCAATGTCAAACTTGTCTCCCCTCATCATCTCTCCCCTCCGCCACAACTCAGCCACAATAACCCACAACTCACCCCAACTAACACACAACTAACCCTAAGAAGTAGGAGTAGAGGGAAGAGATCGGGGAAATGAAACCCGCCGACCGGATTGAGTTTCTAGCGCCGCGACGTCCAGATCCCATCCTGCGGCTGCTAACGCTGATAGGTAGTTCTCGAAGCGGGATGCTGTGTTTAGGAAGTGCAGGGTGTGGAGTAGTGTGTTGAGGGTTGTTGCTGTTTCTGGGTCTGGGGCTGTTTCTTTTGTGTTGTTGTTGGTGGTGGTGGTGGGGTTGGGGTGGGACGGTTTGGAGGTGGAGGTGGAGGTAGATGTAGAAGGGAAAGGGTAAGGAGAGGTAGAAAGTAACCGTGCACAAAGAAGAGCATGCATCCATGCTTTGAGCTGGTCTTTGGTGGTGCTTGTTGGTTGGAGGAGGATGGTAGCGTGCCAGGTGGATTTGGATTTCGTGCTGCGGCTCAAGAAGAGAAGGTAGGGTTCGTGCGTGAAGAGTTTCGTGAGCTGTGGGAGGGGAAGGGGTGTTTTGAGCGAGGTGGTGCCTGTGCTCTTTGTTGCTACACTGTAGCTGTGTTCAGAATGGGAAGTGATGAATTGGTGGAGTGATAGGCCGATTTGGCACGTTCCGACGGTTGAGACCGTTTGGGCTGTGGTCCATTTGAGGATACTGCCCCGTGAGAAGATCCGTTCTTGCTTGGCGGCTTGCGCGGGTGTGCAGATGTGCCAATGCGGGGGGTGGTTTGCTGGGGTTGTGTCTGCAGTTGTGTCTGGAGCTGCAGAATGGGGTTGACCGAAGTCGGAGTTAAGCAAGGTGGAGAACACAATGTTTGCTCGCTGTCTATTCAGACTCGTCATTTGGACGGCGCGTACGGCGGCGTAGTTCATGCCCAGGTGCACCGTCAGGAGCGTGATCAGGGAGATCCATGTTGCGGTGTAGCTGGTGATATGCGATACCACAAGGGACCCGACCTGCGTTTGCATTAGTGTCAGCTATCTAACTGATTAGATGGAATGGAGCATCGTACGAGCATTCCAATCAGTGAGATGACAGTCTCTTGAGACGAGTCTTTCTAGATGGTGTTAGTCTGGGATTGTTTACCCTGAGGAAGACACATACGGCATTGACCTCGGCGAGATTCCCCCATTTTGCAAAATGCGCACTCAAACTGGCTTTTGAGCTCCCCCCGGATACTCCGCAGAGAGCGCGCAGCACCCCCGCCGTACTGAGCACACCTACACGGCAACTGCCAGAAGGGATCATCGGCGACAGACAGTCCAGGATCATAGCGAAGTCGTTGAACACGTCGGCCGCCAGCCGGTACATCTTGCATTCTGGCTCCAGCGCGGTGCCCACGCGGTGCGCGAAGAGAATCGTGGCGATCCGGCCGGAGGTGTCTTGCAGGATGTGGAGGAGTAAGGCCGACGTGGGCGATGCGCTGGCATTGCCGACTCCGACGCCTGTTGCTTGTGAGCATACTTCGCGAAGGATCCTTCGCAGGATGGATGATGGTTATTGTTCGGGTAGCTACCTTGTAACACTGCTCTTGAAGACAGGAGGCCGGCTATTGAGCTGCAAAATGCTTGGAGAGAGTCCTTCGATAGCTATTAGCTATGCAACCAAGCGCAGAGCATGCGACGGCGCGAGGTGCCTTGGTAGCTGATCTATGACAGAACTAACAAATAGTTGATATCTACAAGGCATTAGTTCCCACTAGACAATGCAGATGCGACCAACTCACGGAACATAGTCCTCACTAACACTATGCGGGTACCCAGCAGGCAGAAAAACCTCAACGAGGAGGTTCCGGAGTGCAGCGATTGACCATGACAAAGAGGTTGAGTAGGGAGGATGCTGTTGCAATATTAATGATTGCCTTTATCTGAATAATGTAGAGCGACATCGACTATAGTATAGGAAAGACAGAAACAGCTGGCCAGAGGAACTCATGCACCCCTGTAGACACTAGCCAGATAATAGATTGATCTACCTACCAGTACATCAATCCGTCCTGTTGTCGATCGTCCATTGTTTGATTTGGAATAGATGTATGTGGCTGTTGGATGGCCAACCTCGTCGACTTCGGTGAAGGTCAGGGGGTCATCTTGTTTGGGAGCCATGTCGGTTGGATCGCCCAATTGGATTGACTGGTTGATTGTGATGTAGTCAAGAAGATACCTAGAGGTACCTGATCGAACCAAGTGGGTTGGGTGGGGAGAGGTCGATGGACTGGCTGCGTGGCCACTCGACTTTCAACTGGCTAGTTGGATGCAGAGCACGTGTGCCGCGATCGACACCTGTTCCAGGTTCTAACCTTGAACTTCCATGCTGCTCCCCCGGGTTACATCACACCCCAATTATAGCCATGATTGGCTGATTCCTTCTTAAGCCCAGAAGAGATTATTTATAGTAAATATTATTCATTCCGATGACTATGCCCGTTGTGTCCTGTCTGATAGTAATACATCTGCAACAGACCGAACTTTTCCAAGCACCGCCGTCCAGTATGCTTTCCCAGAAGGAATGATCAGTACACGAATGCTTGTGATCGCAGCAACCCAGTGCCACCCATCTAATAACAAAACCCTCCAATGAAAAAAAGCGCGCCCCAAAAATCATGTAGAGTACCGCTTGACAAATCCAAGAACCACCAGCGCCAGAACTAAAGAAACGGCGAGAAAAGAAGTGAAGGAGAGGTGGGGACGATCAGACCGCGCCAGTTGGAACAAATCCAAACAGCGACTCATCGCCAGATGAGAAGCAGTGCGCCTGACCTACGTCCCGCAGGGGTGGCATTTCCACGTATCATGCCCGTGAAGACCATCTTCATTGCGTCATCGCTCATACGGCTCAATGCTGTAACGGCATTCAGGCGTAGAGGCTGGCGCCACCGGTCTCGACGGCCTCGATCTCGGCCTCGGTGAAGGGCAGACGGTGGAAGCGCGAGGGGAGCTCATCACGGTCGAAGAATTCGCCTTGCTTGGCTTGGACGGGGCCGAGGGAGGCGCCGGCGTTACGGCCGATGGCACCGGAAACGAACGAGGCACGGCCCAGAGGACCATGCTGCTGGGCCTTGACGCGGTAGGCGGCGAAGGAGTCGGGGAGAGAGCCCGAGGGGGAGGCGGGATGAGGGCGGGGAGTGTGATCCAGAGATTCTTTAGAAGAACGAGGTTAGAAATCAATCAATTACACACGAGAACGGTCTCTGGTAAACTCACTAGGGACGGAACGGCGACCGAGGAAGCGGATGAGAGGGGTGCGGGCAGCATTTCCGAGAGCCATGGTGGCACGCATTTTGAGTGATATTGTGTGGTTGTGGAGGATGAAAAATTTCCCCAAGATTTTGATTGAAACGAACGGGCGAGAAGGTGGACGATTGCTCAATTGAATGGCACGGTGAGATCCGCTCGGGTCCGACGCGACCGAGGAAGAGTTCGAGGTGGAGGGTAAAGATTGGATGGAGGTAGCGAAGAGAATAAGTTACAGTATATACAGTGGGGATAACCTGACGAAGAGATGAAAGAAGTGGAATTGGAAGAAAGAGACCGAGGGATGAGGGGGTTGTTAAAGGAAGGAGGGAGGAAGAGAAGAAAAAAAAAAGCAATGGAGGGTGGGAGAGGAAGAAGAAGGAGGAGGAGGAGAGGAAAAGGATTGATTAGTGTAGAGGAGCGGGAAGCGAGGCCGGGTTGGAAAGCCGGAGTGGGCGGGACTAGAGAAGCATTTGCATTATCTTAGCTACCGCCTTGCCTGGCAGTGGTTACTGTTACTGGTTACTGGTTAGGTAAACTGCTTCGGTTGATTTAGTCAGAGCATTCCTATTGAGATAACACTAGTTACTTTTGTTCGTGGTCTGATCCTGATCTGATGCCACATGCATCTTCATGCTCTTCCCCGGACCATTCAGACCGTCTTCCCCCCTGCGATCCTTTCCCATCCCGCATTCTCGGTGAAAGCGTTGTGGAATCTCGTGTCTGACAGGTTGATTGTGCTTTTTAAGCTTACTCTCTATCTTGTAGCGCTCCATCTCCCCGCACTTTGGTTCTTTTGAGCAGTAGTAGTTCGTGATCCCAGTTGGACCTTGTTTAGTTTCTTCTTTTTCTTCTTCTTTCTTTATGTACACGATCTATACAATTCAAAGTGCTGTTTCGAGTTCTTTTACTCTTCTTGTTCGTCAGTCGAGGATGAGGTGAAGTTCCAGGTTGATTGCATCTGTTCCCCCTCCTTCGGCATAAATCGCGAAGCTTGGGCCATTTCTCGCCTCCCGACTTTTCCCGGCCACACCAACTAACCAGTAACTTGCCCACTCACACTCACACTTTCTCCCACATCACACCATCTTATATCATTTTAAATTACCAAATCCAATCCTTGATTTTCTTCTATATTTTTTTTTTTTTTAACCTTTTTCATTCACATTAATAATCATTTATTTTTAGCGCCCCGCAACCATCACCCACTCCTGTTCCAACCGAAGTGAACTCGGGGCAGAAGAACGCTGGAGCTTCCCCCAATCGGCTGCCATTGATCTTCATCCCCGTGATCCGGGTAGTTTCGCGCCTTTCAAACATATTCAATCCGTCTTACTCTCGTCGGCCTCTTCCCCCCCCTTTCTTGTGATCATGCATGAGCTGTTACTCTTCGCCTCGGTCCCCGCCCACCAACATCATGAGCTCCTGCAACAGTTGGCAGGTCTCACGGCCATGCAACCCCGTCATCGCCTAGAACGACGTCTGATCTTCAAGGCCTACCGCAAACCGGGGCTGATCAACACCCGCGTGGGAGCCAGTCAGGATTTGCAGGGGAATGAGATGCAGCGTCTCAACAAGATGCTCAACGGTGGCATGTTCTACACCCAGGTGGTGGGCCCACTGGACGAGTCCGATTTTGGCCTCAACCCGTCGCCGTCCGCTGGAGATCCTGATGATGCCGCCATGTCCGGCACGGACGAAATTCCCACCAATCGTCCCGCCTATAGTTACGAAAATCAACCGTGGAAGTTGGAGTTTCGAGATATTCCCGAGGCCGGCACTCGATCTGCCGTGACGGCGCGGTTGATGGCTAGCTCCAGCCTTCCTAAAGGTGATATTTCCACCCCCATGACCGCCTGGGGATATAGGTGAGTCCCCCCCACCCTCCCCGCCCACCATCTTATTTGAAGGATGACATATCAGCGCATAGCATGATCGATTGCGTTGGCTGATCGCACGTAGTTTCGTCTCCGAGTACGTGGTGGAGGGGGACATCTTCGTCTTGAATGACATTGTCATCTTCCTGCATCGGGTCCTGCACTATCCGACTGAACCCCAGTCGCATGAACCGCGGCGAGAACTGCCCCCGCTCTCGGACATGACTCTGCTCGAACGTTCGGGCAGCTATGTCCTGCAGGCTTCGATCACCGTCCAGGACGGCGGGAACCAGGAGATGATGAAGACGGCGTCGCAGCACCTGTTCGGACTGCGGGAACAGTTGAAATACGCCGTCCGGCTCGAACAGGCGGATCGACTGTCGCTGGATACACGGGCGAAGTAGAGGCTTTCTTTGTTCTGGCTTTCTTTGCTTTGGTTTTCCTTGATTAATGCCGTATATACCCCGGGGCGATGCCTCAGTAGACTCAAGTATCCTTGGTAATGATTCCCAAGATAGAAATGAATTATTATCTACTCAGTATTATCTATCTATTCACTTTCAGTCCTTATATAAAAAAAAAACAATACAACTAAAGTCGTTCACAAACCGTCCTTCACCTGTTGTTGGCAATGCCACAGTAATAAAGAACATGTGACCTCGCGCACCCTCCCGCGCGTACCAGCGCGTCAACCGCTACCCAACCTCACATACATACCACCATACACCATATATCGCACTCCCTCATCAATCAAACGCTCAGTCCACCCTCAGCCCTTTAACTAGGGTCCGTCACGATATTCTCCCGCCATATCCTCAGAATGGCCGGTGCTGGCGCCACCAAAAGGCCGGGGTCTCCCGACCGTGCCATCTCCCCGCCGCCACTTAAGCGGAAGGTTGGGTCTACGATAACGAGTACGCCTCTTCTTTTTTCTTAGTAGATAAAAATCCAAATTGTTTGGTGTACCTATGTCTAACGGATGGGTTGGATAGAAAAAGCTGCGTCGTCGTTCTTTACGCCTACGTCGCAGAAGAAGCCCGAGAGGCTGGTTTGGCGGGTTGTGAGTAATAGTCTCGTTGTGGGGAGGTACTCGGCGGAACCAGATGGGGAGCGGAAACATGATGGGGCCAAGCCTAGGGTTGCTGCGTTTGATTTGGTGAGATTTGTTTTCTGGGGAGAGATTTTGTCAGGGAAGCACGGCTGATGAAGTTCATATAGGACTCCACGTTGGTATCTACAGCCTCTGGGAACACATTCCCTAGAAACTCATCCGACTGGAAATGGTGGCACGATACTGTCCCGTCTAAACTCCAGCAACTTAACAAAGATGGGTGCGTTCTTATCGCGTGCTGGTCTTAGACCATAGCTAATGACTGCCAGCTACCACGTCGTCATCATGTCCAACCAAAAGAAAGTCAGCATCCAGAAGGAGATCAAAGCAGGACGAAGCGATTCCAAGAGTCTCACGAATTTCAAAGAACGCGCTGCTGCTGTTATGGAAAAGCTGGATATTCCTATCAGTGTCTACGCCGCGACTGAAGATGATAGCTACCGCAAGCCGAGGACGGGCATGTGGAAGGAGTATCTGGATGATCAGGACTTTGATGTTGAGGGTGTTGATCTGAAGGGCTCGATTTATGTTGGAGATGCCGCTGGTCGGCCGAGGGATCATTCTCAGGTGGATCGGTATGTCTCCTCTCTCTCTCTCCTCTCTCACCGAACTCGATCCCCAAAGACAAACTTACCAATCTAGTGGTTTCGCCGTAAACGTCGGACTCCCCTTCCAAACCCCCGAAGAATTTTTCCTCAACGCAGCGCCAGAACCGCTCGTGGAACCCTTCGACCCCACAGTCTATTTGGAATCCGATCCCACAGACAACGGTAAGTACTGTGATAACGAGCAGGTGGTCTATGCGCAGTGATCTGGCCCGGTCCGTTTGCCCCTGGCGTCCACGACCGGGGCTAGACCAGACCCTGCAGCCCCAGCCAATGCTAACTCGGATCATTCTGCAGTCCCCGCCCCTTTCTCCCGGAATAGTCCCGTGGAGCTAGTGATCTTCTGCGGGAGTCCGGGGGCGGGCAAATCTACGTTTTACTGGAATTATTTGCAGCCGTTGGGTTATGAACGGGCCAACCAGGATCTTTTGAAGACGGTGAGTGTTTACACTCGTTTTGTACTGTTGGATCTGTTGCATACACACTACTTCCCAACAGCTTGCGGAATGGCCAGAGGTCAAATCTGTGTCTAGACTGGGAAACAAGACAGGCTCCCGCATAAACCGGGAACCAGCACGAGATGAGCAAAACATGCTAACGTCTGACTAGCGCCCAAAATGTATAAAAGTGGCGAAGGAATACCTTGCGGCCGGGAAATCTGTCGTCGTCGGTATGTGACCCTTGCATGATATAAAGTGGCTGGCTTTACACCATCCATCGGGACGACGTTCCAGCCCGTCCGACAGCCCCCCCCCCGTTGAAGATTCTTCGAACTCTGCCCCATCCCTGTAAAATTTGTCAAACGAAGAATGCCAGTGCTAATCTAGCAGACAACACAAACGCCGACCCCGAAACAAGGGCTCACTGGGTATCAGTGGCCAAAGAATCCGGCGTCCCCATCCGCTGTGTATATTTCACGGCATCGCAGGATCTATGCCGACATAACAACGCTGTGCGCGCGGCGAATCAAGACTTGGTGAGTTGTTTCCCGTCCATCCCGGTGTTGTACAGACAACTTGCGCGGCTGCATATCAGCATTCTACCCCTCCCTCTATCTACCTCCCCGCTATCTGCAGAAGCATAGACTTCTCTTCACCGCACTGTACCTATATACCTATGTACCCCTCCTCCTCACATCCTCTGACCCCATAATTTGTCATACCCACCACTCGCATACACATGCACATACACATACCCATACAACACATACAAACACGCAGATGCAAATGCAGAAATCTCAGCGGGCCACGCAGTCCCCCCTCCCTCCCCCTCATACCCAGTCCACAAATGAACCAAGACCAATGAAACAATAAAAATATACTAACAAAAATAAAAATTTTGAAAAAAAGAACCCCGAATCCCGCACCTTACTCCCCGGAATCGCCTTCGGCGACTTCGGCCGCAGATTCAAGGAACCCTCGCTATCGGAGGGCTTCGAGGACATCGTCCGCGTGGATTTCCGGTTCCGCGGCAGCGAGGAGAGTAAGGGCGTTTGGGGGAAGTATTGGATTTGATCCTGTTGTCTTGCCTTTTGGCTTGGATAGACTTGGATAGGTCTGGGGTTAGATATAGATGTTTGATGGTTGAGTTCATTGCATTGAGGAGATAGATACATACGCCGCTCAATACATATCTCGCTCACACAGCATGGCTAGCATAGTGATCGCATAGCATCACATCATAGAATAGAATAGTACCCGGAGACTAGGTACCTTAATAACAAGGTAATGACCAAGCTTTGAATCCATATATGCATGCATCTACGCCTGGATTCAATCCGATTGATCGACCTGACCCTGGACTACATTGGATCAAATTGAGTTGAACCAACCGGAATGGAACTGACCAGACCAAACCAAACTAGCATTCTTCAACCAAGTATAGTATCTCTCTACCTACCAGTCACCATCCATACATATCATCCGCATACATGCGTCTTTCAGCGGTGAAGAAACCACGTAGATCCCTTACGATAATGAAAATGAAATAAAAGCATGTACTTTGACATTAACCTGCACTACTCCTACTCACCTGTCGAAGTACAGTTAGCTCCGTACTGCAGTGCTTTATGTGGAATTTAGTTGCTGTGTGGGTTCAGTGTATGTGTATGTAGATGTATACTCATGTCTAAGGTATGTTATGTATAGGTGGGGTGTGGGTGTATGTGTGGGTAGTGCATATCCATTACTCAAGTTCTTCTCATCTATCGCTGCTGTGGCCTAGTAGTGATACTGACTCCATACTACACCATGCTACTCCGTATACATCCAAATTATTCAAAAGTAAGAATTATGTATAAATGTAAGTTTATTTCTTCCTGGCTCAACTCTATGAAGATACAGTAGCCATAAAACAGATACCCTGGGTATATAGTAAGGATTGAAACGGCCCAAGCACCAGCGCCCATGAAATAGTATGTAAATATTCATCCATTCCACCCCTCCTCCACCACGTCTTTTTTCTTTTCTTTTTTTGTTTCCTTCTTCTCACCTACATTTGGAACAACGCCAACCAATGTTAGGAAATGCAAGGCGAGACAAAACATTGACAATTCAGGTAGCACAAGGCCACACTATTACATGTGGGTGTAACATGTCATCCGTGGTACAGAAGGGGCACAAGAACAGAACAGAGGGAGGGCTCGAACGTAAAGGAATGGATGCACCGTGCGAGTCAGTAGTCGCAGGCACAGAAATCATCAGTCATCAATTATCAGTCACAGATCGAATACACATGCATAAAGTCCAGGGTAATGGGACAAAACATCGCAAATAAAAAGGAAAAAAGAAAAAAGAAAAAAGAACGAAAAGGAAGACATTAATCGTCACATGCTGTTGTATCGTTCATCCGAGAGGCGTGAAGTCGTTAGATGTTGTACATCATTAAACCTCGCTGTAATTCTATGGTCGTAAATATGCAATGCAAATATGAAAAATGGCTGGGTGAAAAGTGGCTAAGATCGGGAGACGAGGTCTTGGAAGAACCGGACGAGATTCCGTTTCAACGATCGAGACCGACAAAGGCCCGCGCCGTTCGATGCGGGGGCGACGATCTTCATGGGACCGACAATCTCGCCGTCACCCAGGTCGGGGAATTTCTCGTCGTGGAGGCGCGGAATCTTGACCGGTTCGCAGAGCTCGGAATGAGACTCGGGAAGGCTCAGGAAAGCGCCCGCCATCTCTCCAAGCTGGGACAGCATCACTTCGTGGCAGTGCTTCCACTCGCTGTTGGTGCACTCCCACTTCTCCTCGGTCAACTTGTAGATGTTGGACGTGGTGCCGTAGTGCTCGCCGGTCCGGACCAGATGTTTGGTAAAGTTGCAGTGCGCGAGATCCCAGTGGGCGCGCAACTGCTCGAGCGACTTGACGTCACAGACTTCCGGGGCGTAGGGCTCGGGGTAGATCGTGAAATTGGCATGGCCGAGCTTCTTCGCCCACTCGTCCTTGGGATCGGTAAGGAGGAAGGGGGGTACTTCGGTGGACACCGTGCGCGTCGTGCTCGCGCGGGGGCGGTTGAATGACGCGATGGATGGTTTGGTGGACAATGGGGGTGACGGAAGGGCGGCGGTGCGCTGATCCTGGACCGCACCGCCGTCGAGATGCTCGTCGGAGACGTCCGCCACGGATGGCGACTGCAGCGGCGAATGCACGCGGGACACGACGGGATACATGGGCTCGTCACCCATGAAGGGCGGCAGTAACGGGGTGGTCGCATGCGGCACGCAATCTTCGGAGCCGGGGTTGTTGGCTCGTGCGATGTCGATTGGCCGCACACCCGACTCGCTGATCCGTTCCTCGAAGATCGTGCGGGCGGGCGAGGGAGGGACAGTGGCGGCATCCAAACGGACCGCGCCACCCGGGGAGCCTCGTGCAGACGACGCGGAGTTGGTGCGGGATCGGAAGCCGCCCACGAACCCATCGGCGCCGTTGGGGTCATCGGACACGCGCTTGGACTTCCAGCGCGTGGAGATGGTCGAGATGCGAGAGCCGATGCGGGACAGACCTTTGGCCGAGGCGCTGTCGGAGCGTCTCTTTTTGGGCGAATGGGAGACATCCATGGGGGAATCACTCAGGTCGTAGCTGTTGGAGTAGTCGACTGACGAAAGATAGGAGTCTTCTAGGACGGACAAGCCCTGATCAAAACGTTCTGCGATATCCCATGCGTCGGTTAGTCGGGTACATCAGACAGGACCATCGTGCCGGGATAAAAAATAAAAAAATGAAGAGAACGAGGGAAAGGAACGAGGCTGGGAGCAAGGGCAACGTACGGAAATACTCGTCCTCGAGATCCCTCGCGCGGGCCCCACAGGGTTCTTCCTTGACTCCTGTCAAGGGATTCCGCGACGCGCTCTCCATGGAATTTCCGTGACCGGGAGAGGAGACCAATGAGGAGACGGAGCTGGAAAACTGCGTATGGCCCTTTGCAGAAAAAAGAGAGACCGCGGGTGAGACGGGGGTGGACGACGCGGTGGTTAAAGGCGAGGTTGGGGTGGGGTCGACGCCATCACGCCTTCTGGCGTCGAGCAGTTGCGCGAGTTTAACCATGAAGAAGATATGCCAGAGGAGGACAGGCAGTAAACTTTTTTGGGTTGACGATCCTGATGGTGTGTAGATCAAAGGCAAAAAAATGAGGCTGTCCTTCACCGAAGGAGATCAGTGGGAAGCAAGCGCGACACGTTGAGATCGGGGTTAGTTGAGAGGCGGCAACAACATGATCCACCACATGGAAGGGAGTAAATAGGTTGGGATATTTTCTTTGTTTGAGTCAACTGTGCTGTCGGTCTGAATCCGGAGAAATCAAAGACGGTGAAGCAGGAAAAGAAGTAAAGCAGAAAGAAAAGATCCGGGGCAAGAGATCTCGAAAGTAGTCCGGTGATGAACCGGGATGAGCCTTTAAGGTAGAGAAGCGAGGGCCGACGTGGCCGTGGCGGTGAAAAAGGCGACCCGACGTGAGGAAGGAAGCGAAGCGGAAGGGACCACGGTTGGGGAAGTATGTACCAGCGCGAACCGCAGGAACAGCAGGAGGAATGGGGGACTGGCGGAGCGAGGAGAATTGCAGGCGGTAGGGCAGGTGGGCAGGTAAGAGCAAAGACGTGGAGCCCGTCAGTGGATGCCGAGTCGAACAGCTGGAGATTGACAGCTCAGTAGCGTTGCTGCAGTCAATCGCTGCCCGTTGGATGGGAAGGATGGACGAATCGGTGAGCCTGATATGAGGGGAACTGGGTACAAAGAGAGAGAAAGAAAGAAAAAGAGTCGAGGAGAGAGGAGAGAAGAGAAGAAGAAGAGGAACAAAAAGGATGACGAGTGAGGAAGTAGAAAAGAAAAAAGAATCAAAAAGAAAAAGAAAAAGAAAAAAGAAAAAGAAAATAGATCGGAAGTAGTAAAAAGAGTAGAGTAGAAGAGCAAGAGGATCAACGGTGGAGTGGGAATGGAAGCACAGACAAGGAACCAAACCTTTGTTTGGAATGATCGTTCAGACAGGTTTTTAATTCGATAAAAAAGACATTTCAAACTCATCTCTCGACTAGATCGAATCTATCCAATCCTTCATTCTCGTCAAATCGACCCTGTGGAGGCAAAAAAGAGAGAAACCTTTTCCAACCGAGTGTCTTGATCCGACCCTGATGTGATACCCGACACCATTTCAAGGTTTCTCATTCTTTTTCCTTTCTTTTCTTTATTTTCTTTCTTTCTTCCTTTCTTCCCCATCCTTTTGACCCTTTTTTTTTCTTTCTTCTTTTCTGATTCGAGAATATAAGACAGTCCCATGGTAAGTCAGCCTGTTTGCCACGGCGTTCTCAACCATCCCTCGCCTCTCTTTGGTTCCGACAACCAACGGACATACTACGCGGTCAATTGGCTCTGGATAGACAATTGGTTCTCAATAGACAATTGGGTTCTGATGCATGTATATTGACATACTTCATGACGGAGTGGATGGCTGAAACAAAAGACGTGTTGGAATCTTTCCGGCGTACAGAGTACAGGTACATGCGAACTATACAAAACACCCTCTGTCGGAGATCATTCGGGCAGTGGTCCCCGAAAATTTTTTTTTTTTATAGATACAAAATAGATGGATCTGTTCAACAGCAGCCTCCCGTCCATCCGTCGATTTCGTTCTGCCTTCTGTAACGGCCTTGCAACGTCCTGTCGACCCGCTCAACTATATAGGTACTAGTCGCAGTCCGAAAAGAGGGGCAGATCAGCAAGAAACCAGACAAGACTGGAGTCCCCGTCAACATCTAGGCTCTGACCGACTCGACTGATCGAACACAGACATCTCCATCGGGTTGACTGAGCTCCAGTGGCGGGTCGATTCCGGGATTGTAGTGCGACATCGCATCGTCATGCTTGACCAGCCTTGAAAGAACCCTAGTTAAAAAAATATATATATAATAAAAGATAAATATTATTATTAATGAAAAAGAAAAAAGTACCGTGATCTATCATTAGGTATCATCCCAATCATCAGTCAGACTCTATCTATTTCATGCGAGTGATGCTCAGAAATTGATCAGGTTGCGACCAATTCACCCAATCGTGAGAAGTCTCGAGGCCATGAGGCAGGTTGCGGTGTCAGCTGGCGAGGACGAAGAAGCTGAATCCATACTGACTGAACCCATGCAAACCCCGGTTCTTTTTCTTCCCTTCCCCCCTCCCCCTCCCTCCAAGACTATTTATGGTGTTGTGGGATTGCTCGCTTTTTCCTCAGGTCGTCAATAACACACAAATATATTACCAACTGGAGACATCTTTCAGCCAACCGTTCAAGACAAACCTTTGGTGCCGACGTCAAAGTTCCACATGGTAGCAACCTAGTTGTGTTGAAAGTGGTTCTCAGCTCATGGAGCCCAACTCTGTATGGCTGAACCAGAGAGTGACAAGGAATGGAAAGAGAACACCTTCGGGTCATTGTGAGTGGATGGATGTGGTTTGGCGGGGTCCGGTTCCGCGGATTGACTGGCACTTGGCATCCTCCAACGTCACCCTCTGTAGACTTCGGATAAGTATCGGAGGATGGCAGACCTGACTGTACAGTGTGTGTGTAGGCAGCTTCACTCTATACAAATATCTGTTTGACACTGCGTCAATTAGGACGTGGAGTCCACATTAGAGCTTGGTCTAACTGTATGAACTGATAGATTCCACATAGTTCATCAAGTCCACTTGCATCATGATCAGCGAACTCCCAAAAGCAAGGGAATCAATAGAAACTGCACTATGAGTCAGACCAACAAACAAACGAGTAGCTACCCAAGTAGTTAAGATAACGAATGAGTTGTAAAAGTGAAACTATTCCTAAAGTAGTCAAGGAATCCGATACGGTCAACACCCGATGTTTGTGTTGTTTGTCCGACTGTCGGGTCATCCCGATGCTTCACTCCGAGTCGAGTGGAGATGAAGCCCGGACAACACTCCCTGTGTTCGCATCACTTATATCTACAATTGGAACCCCGCCAATGATTTGATTCCATTGATTGAATCCAGAATTGAATACACCGATTCCAATCAATTGAATGCATTGATACATCGACTATGAAACTCTCCTCGACTCTCCTCTTAACCGCCACGGGTTTGTCCGCGGCTTCTCCGCACCCCGCACCTCCACGGCAATTGCAGCTCGCTGTCCAGGACGATGCGCCTCTGCTAGAGTCTCTATCATCCGTGACAGACTCCCTAGACGACGTCATCAACGCCTCACCCTTCCTGTCTTTCCACCGTGGCCTCGTCCAGACCTCGTCCGTCTCAAACGACGAGCAAAACGCGGGGTCCTTCGTCGCGGAGTTCCTCGAGTCGCACAACTTCACCGTCATCAAACAGCCCGTCGGCAACGACGACTCCACCGCCAACACGCAAGGCCGCTTCAACATCTTCGCCTACCCTCCCGCATCACCCTCCCCCCAAATCCTCCTAACCAGCCACATCGACACCGTCCCCCCCTTCATCCCCTACTCTCTCTCTCACCCCTCCAATGACGCCTCCTCCCCCTCAACCATCCGCATCTCCGGCCGCGGCTCCGTCGACGCCAAAGCCAGCGTCGCAGCCCAAGTCTTCGCCGCGCTCGACATCCTCCAATCCGACCCCACCGCCCCCCTAGCCCTCCTCTTCGTCGTCGGCGAAGAAGTCGGCGGCGACGGCATGCGCGCCTTCTCTGACTCCCCCTCCCTGAACCCTTCCCCCTCCCCCTTCACCACCGTCATCTTCGGCGAGCCCACGGACCTGGCCCTCGTCTCAGGCCACAAAGGCATGCTCGGCTTCCAGGTCGTCGCCAACGGCCACGCAGCCCACTCAGGCTACCCCTGGCTCGGCCGCAGCGCCGTCTCCGCCATCCTCCCCGCCCTGTCCGTCGTCGACAAGCTGGGCTCTCTCCCCGACGGCCTCCCCCCAAGCCCCAAGTACGGCCCCACGACCGTCAACATCGGTCGCGTCGACGCAGGCGTCGCGACCAACGTCGTCCCCGCCCAAGCCGTCGCAGACGTCGCCGTCCGCCTCGCGGCCGGAACCCCCGACGAAGCGAGGGAAATCATCCGCCGTGCGGTCCGCGACGCCACAGCCGGCGACGAGGACGTCGTCGTCGACTTCGCGTCCCACGATGAGGCTTACCCCCCGCAGGACCTCGATACGGACGTCGCTGGGTTTGACATTATTACTGTGAACTACGGCACGGACGTGCCGAACTTGCGTATTCATGAGCGGGAGGATGGTGAGCCTGTCCGTCGCTACTTGTATGGGCCTGGTAGTATCCATGTTGCGCATGGAGATAATGAGGCTCTTACCGTTGGGGATTTGGAGAATGCGCTGCAGGGGTATCGTCGGTTGGTGGAGGCTGCGTTGGAGAGGTGATCTTCCTTGTTAGAGTGGTGATGGTGTTGTAATGCATGGTTTGAGGTGTGGGTGGAAAAGTTGGTTATGCCTCGTTGTGTTGAGTGATGCAATTGCCTGGATAGGAGGATATAGTAATGTAGATTATGATATATTGCCATATGCTGAGTCTAACGTACATCATACATATAGTGTATATATACACCCACATATATCATAGTAAAAGAAAACGAAAGAAAGAAAAGGGACTAAACTAGTCAGCCAACCAACCACTCACTATACACAGTCCCCGCTAATCTAAGACGAATAAACTTATCCAGACATGACACGACCTTACTATATATATACCAACAGCAATGCCAATACCAGGCCAGTACCGAAGAAGAACATTACAAAAACCAAACCAATATAATCAATGAAATAAAATGAAATAAAAACCAACATATATACCTACCTAATCATATCATATCATATCAATTCCCCCCAGCACGATCCCCCCCAGCACTATCTTCTCCCCCACCCGTCTGCTTCACCCCCACCACCTTCCTCGCCCTCTCCCACCCCGTCTTCAACTCCCCACCCGGCACAAATCTCGGCATCGGATGCGCCTCCGTGTTAAAGATATTCTCCTCCAGCGGGAGGAAATCCCTCTCCGAGAACAGCAGATACATGTACTTGAGCGTCTCCGCCATCCAGAAGCTTTCCATGTTGTCGCGCTTGGAGGTCGGGATCGTGTCGGCGTTGTTGAGGGATGTGAAGCCGACCACGCGAGGGTTCTTTGTCTTGCCTCCAGTGGTGGAAGAGTCGGATGGGGGAGAGTCGGTGTCGTCTTCGACGACGGCTGTGTGCCGCACGAAGGACTTGAACATTTCCCATCCCCATTGGCGATAGGTGTCATCTCCGGTGATGCGGTACATGTAGAAGAGGGATTCGACGGTCTCGGGCCGTTGGAGGTTGTGGCGGTCTTGTTGGTGGATGTTGAGGTCGGATTTCCACGCTGGGTCTTCCCCGCTGTGCTGGGGCTGGAGGGGTTTGGACTTTAGGGGCAGGTCCTTTCCGGTGGATTTGCGGTTTCCTGTTGTCAGGGTGGAGTCTGGATACATGTCTTTTTCCATGATGGGCGGCTCGTCGAGCTTGAAGTAGGTGATCTCCGGGGCGAGTCCGCTCTTCGTGGCGAGGTATGTCGCCCAGCATGTTTTCATGAGTTCCTTGGAGAGAAGGATCTCTTCGTCTTGGCGCTGGGTCCAGGTGGGGGACTTTTTGGCTTCGGAGAGGGGCTGCCCGCCTGTTGCGCCGAGGGCGATGGATCCGGGGAGGAAGCAAGCTAGGTGGTCCATCTTGGGGTAGAGGGGTCCGCTGACACCGGAGGGCAGCTCCGCTAGGACTGTTAGGTGGGCGTCTTTGGAGTATGTGATCAGGTTTTTGCGGATGCCGAGGAGGGACTCATCCCACATCTCTTTGTAGATGTCTTCGCCTGTTTGGAGGTATTGCTTGATGAGGTATTCTAATTGCATACATGTTAGCACTCGGAGTGTATGGGGGAAGAAAGAGGAATTCAAGACATACCGTAGTAGGAGTCGCCACGACTCCCCAGACGAATCTGTTCACCCTTGAAATCTCCAGTCTCAGGGTAGAGGAATATAGGGAGCAGGCCATCTTCAGCCTTCTGCGCATCCACCACTTGCATCACCTTTTCAGCAGCGCGCCAGAATTCCGCCTCGCCGGTCAGCTTCGCCAGATACTTGAACTCCAGCTGCAAACTTGTCGCCTCAGCCGTAGACGACGCGCCATTATCGGCGTGCGACGGGATTGCCTTCGAGTCATGGAGGTTGACGCTCGCATAGGGCACCCCCGACGCGCTCTCAAACGCACCCATCAGTCGATCCGCCAGGTCGGTCGCCTTCTCGATGTACAGGTCCTCGCCTGCAGCTCCCGCGTCGTCGTCTGTGATCGGAGCGAGATCCGGATACGTGGTGGAGAGGTAGTGTGCGGAGAGAAGCCCGCCCAGCATGCGGATCGTGGTCTCGAACATGCTCACGTCGTGATCCTGGTCGTATTGCAGGGAGTTGTGGATCCAGCTCCGTGCGTGTTGAACGCGCGAGGTGAGATTCATGATCATGAGCGTGTCGAGCGCGTCGACGATCGTCCAGCCCATGCCGCCGTGGATCATGTCTCGGCCTGTTTTGGATACGGGGTAGTATTCGTCTCGTCCTGTGCAAATAAGATCAGTACTCGTAGAGCCGGAATTGCCTCCAGTGACCTGGGGTAGAGGGGCGACACATACCCCACGCATGATTCTCGTAGCCATCCCAGCTAACCATGAGCACCTCCCTAACCTTCTCCCTCCTCGCATCCCAATCGACATCCTTCTCCGACCCCGACTCAGCATCCAAACTCTCAATCCATTTCCACAAGTCCGCTCCGGGATCACTAGTCGCCACTTTCGACCTAGATACATCCACCCCATACCCCACAAAATAACACCAAAGAAACACGACGAAAACCAGACACACCCCAGCGTACAGGATCCTCCTCCGCCTCAGCCTCGGACCCGTGCGCCGCGGCGCGAAATAAGGCTTGTCCTTGTACATCGGGAGCGTGCGCTCACCCGAGAAAAACCCACCCACGTTGCTGGTTAACCCTGGTGATTGGGATAACCCATATCCCGGTAGTCTGTTTGGTCCGGGTCCTGGGCTGCGACTCGCGCGCCAGTAGTTGCTTTCGAGGGGTCGGTGCGGGGAGAGTGATGGGTTGCGCTGTGGCGGTTGGAAGGACATTTTTTCTTGCCGGTTGTCGGTCTGGGGTTCCGGCGTCTGAATGTTGAGGCTCAAGTGTGCTTTTCGCTAACGAAGTGTCGCAAATATTAGGGAGCGAAAAGTCGTGGTCCGTGGCGCAACTGTTCGCGAGGGGGCGATGGCGATTGCTCTCCCGGCATTGGCTGCTGACAATCGCTCGAAATTTTCAAGTCGCGCAGTTCTATAGAAAAGCGATCGGACGTCAGCGATGTACTCTAGTCCACAGCGGAGCCGTCTCCCCTCATCACGGAGGAACCTGGTGAATGGCAAACTTACCAGCATCCAACAATGCGCAAGGTCGTCTCTGTTATCCAACACAAGCACAATCCACTATCGTGAATTTCCACGTGTGATCAGTCAGTATCCAAGAAATCAATAAATCCCACCCTGTGTAGGCGTAGCGGTGGCCATTGCCATGGGAATAAATAGAATCTATGCACTCTGTTGGAGGTGTGGCCACCTTGGAGTGTTTTGGCCACGGCTGTAGATCCCCCGAAGAGTTGGCGGACCCGCTCCTTGGCGTTCGAACAATCCATTCATCCATTCCCTGTTCCAGGGACAAGGACATGATGATTAGGCTATCATGGTTATATTAATATGGAGGATGGTAGGTGGGATCTGGGTGATATATTATCATAGTGAAAATTTATAAAGTAAGAAGGGAGCTGGTGCAACAGGCTCTTGGTCTACCATGGACATTCGAAAACCTAGTTAGTAGCCATTATCTACGTATAGTTGACTTGAATCATTCTTAAGGTCGCCTCAAAGCAGAGGTTGAAATTGCTAAATCTCAATGATTATCCACCAACAACATCGCACTCATCTAAAGCTTCTGGTATTCGAGTTTGCCTTCCAACTTCTTCGACTCCGCCACCTTGCGCACCGCCCGGTTGAAGTCGTCCTGGTTGATAGAATCTCGGTAATCCTTGATCGCAAAGAGGCCACTATATTCTGTCAGACACTTCTCAATCAAATGAAGAACAAAAGAGGGACTTACGCCTCAGTAACAACGTTACGGAGATCAGCTCCGTTGAGGCCGTCACTCATCTTGACCACGCTCTCAAAGTCGATCTCCCCGTCTAATACGACTGTGCTGGTATGGATCTTCAAGATCTCAAGACGACCGACCTCATTAGGCAGAGGGATCTCAATCTTGCGGTCCAGACGTCCGGCACGCAGCAGGGCCGGGTCCAGTGTGTCAGGCCGATTCGTAGCCATGATAATCTTCGTCTTGCCCAGGTAGTCGAAGCCGTCCAGTTGGTTGAGAAGCTCCATCAGTGTACGCTGGATCTCTCGATCAGCAGAGGTTCCTTCCGAGAAACGTCTCCCACCGATGGCGTCGATTTCATCCATGAAGATAATGCAGGGCTCGTGCTCCTTGGCGTAGCCGAACATCTCTCTTATTAACCGGGCGGACTCGCCAATGTACTTGTCGACAATCGCGGACGAAACCACTGTAGTTGGTCAGCAAGGAGGTCCCTCTGTCTTGATGTCCGGTGTATCGCCTACCCTTCAAGAAGTTGGTTTCGATGGAGCTTGCTACCGCTCGTGCCAGCAATGTCTTTCCGGTACCGGGAGGTCCGTAAAGCAACACACCCTTGGGCGGTTTGATACCGACCCGATGGAAAAGCTCCGGGTTCTTCAGCGGCAACTCGATCACTTCTCGCAACTCTCGGATCTGCTCGTTCAGACCACCAATTCCTGCAAAGCTGACCTGCCCAGGATCCTCCAGAGACATATTATACACCAGCGGGTCGACTTCACGGGGAAGCATGCGCATGATCGTCAGAGTCGTCATATCGAGGGCAACACGGGTTCCCTGCTTCATCTTCGCCTTGTCGACCTTGGAGCGGCAGCCAACAACGTATCGAGGTCCGGATGATGCCTTGACGATGACTGTTGAAGTTAGCTTCTCATCCAAGGAGTATGGCATTCAACCAGGAATGAAACATAGCAAAACACAGAAGCCATACATCTCTCTTCGTCCAACTGCTTCAACACCTCGCCGATGATCTGGCCAACACTTTGCAGGGCCTTGATGTTTTCTTCAGAGATATCAAATTCTCTTTGCAAATCCTTGATGCCCATGCGGAGCGACTTGAGCTTTGCCTCCCATTCTCTCAAGTCCATCAGACTCCTCTTGTAATCATCGAGCGCCTGGTCACGCTCTGGATCACTGGCGCCGTTCATCGTGGATGGGACGGCGAACCGAGGGATGTATCGAGTTGGATGGGCAGATCGATCAAATCTTTCAATCAGAAAAGAGGGTTTGATCGCCGCGTTGTAGATGGGTCGGAGTTGATTCAAGGATGCGATGATGTGGAGAGTATATCTGGATTGACTTGCGGCCAGCTCGGCGAGCTGTCCAGGGAAGCTAACGGGCCCCAGGCAGTCAGATCACATGACCATAGTACATCACCTCATATCATGTGACTTACTTGCTGCCTGATGTTTATGCCTTACAGCCAGCAGGTGATCACCTCGTGTTATTGTTTCTCCGAGACCGTCAGGCAGCAAGGTGTCAAGGCCAGCCTCATTACGCAATCACAACTTTCCATGGAGGGGATGGAAGTTTCGAGACGATGACGATGTATTCCGACCTTCTCCTTCTCTGGGGTGTTGGGGATAATCCAATGGAGCCGAAGATATTACGGCATAAATACTATTGCTAGATTAACTCAATTCTCGCAACTGAGCAGCAATTCCATTGGTTCTATAGTGATGATTCCATTCCTTTGACCATTTAGTACACCTTGATCTGAGCTACTTTAATTGTAGGTGTATCTAGGTCGGTGTTGAGTGGTTGTAGTCTACTTATGCTTGCACTCTTACTACTAGGTCGCCAGTACTAACTAGAGGATAGTAGCTGGAAGGGACAAATAATACCATTAGTATACCTAGTAACCACGGAAGACATAGACATAGACATAGGGATCTCGTACAGACTTCCAAGTCCACTCTAGTCGACAGTAGACGAGGGATTTTATCCAACATTATCATCACCGACCAGAGAGTCTCCGCCTTACCCCGAGGGAATACGGAAGATTTCGCTGGACGGCGTCACAGCAACCAGTGGCCTCGGCCAGCGGGAGACTCAGGACGACATCCTGCCCCACCATCACGTTGGAAAGAATCGGAGGGACAGCCGGGGGAAATCAATTGACCTCATACAAGAACCAGCCATTTCCTCTTCTTTGATTTTATTATTTTTACTCTTTTCTTCCTTAACCTAATCTACCATTCCGACTCTTAAGTTACTGTAAGTCTGACCCGATCTGGTAGTGTTTCTTTCTACCTTACGCCGGTTGACCCCGCCATCCCACCTTACCCTACCACTCTTCCCTACCACTACTACCACTACTGCCACTACAGAGCTACAGCTAGCTGTTGCTACTTACTTGCTGTCCCGTCAATTGTTCTGCCGTCATCCCCCCCCACCTCACTCATTCTTCCTACTCTCCCAATCCTCAAACTCAACCTGTCTACTGGATCAGTGGGTTCTTCTGCCTCATACTCTTGCCATCTTCTATCCATTGCACTATTTGTCCCTGTCGGTCGATCATAACAACAAGTACGATCCAATCAATCCCACCTCTCCCCTCTTCTTGTCATCCAATCACCGACCAATCTTTTGGGTCATCGGTGAACAATCCCCCCGCTGCTAGCCTGTCCCCAACAAACAATCCTGAGCTCTTATTTATTTCGCTGTTTCTCCCTGCTTCTAACTTTACCGCCATTGTCTTTTTTTCCGTTTCTCAGTCTCTTATCCAAACTTACCAAACTGATTCGTGTGTCAGCTACCAAAATGCCTATCACCAAGATCCACGCCCGCTCCGTCTACGACTCCCGTGGCAACCCCACCGTCGAGGTTGACCTTGTCACCGAGACCGGTCTGCACCGTGCTATCGTTCCCTCCGGAGCTTCCACCGGTCCGTATATCCTGGATTGTCCTTATTCTTTCGACCAACGAAGCTGACTCCGTTATAGGCCAGCACGAGGCCATCGAGCTCCGTGATGGTGACAAGACCCGCTGGGGTGGCAAGGGTACGTACTTCTGTCATATCTGCTTGAGAAGCACGCATGTGAATACGCATGACTGACCAATGGCATGAACAGGTGTTCTCAAGGCCGTCAAGAACGTTAACGAGACCATTGGCCCTGCCCTCATCAAGGAGAACATCGATGTGAAGGACCAGTCCAAGGTTGATGAGTTCCTCAACAAGCTTGATGGCACCCCCAACAAGGCCAACCTCGGTGCCAACGCCATCCTGGGTGTCAGCTTGGCCATTGCCAAGGCTGGTGCTGCCGAGAAGGGTGTTCCCCTCTACGCTCACATCTCCGACCTCGCCGGAACCAAGAAGCCCTATGTCCTCCCCGTCCCCTTCCAGAACGTCCTGAACGGTGGTTCCCACGCCGGTGGCCGTCTGGCTTTCCAGGAATTCATGATCGTTCCCGAGTAAGTGACCCCGGACAATCGACAGCCCTAGAAGCTGTACTGACGGATTCATAGTGCTGCTCCCTCTTTCTCCGAGGGTCTGCGCCAGGGTGCCGAGGTCTACCAGAAGCTGAAGGCTCTCGCCAAGAAGAAGTACGGCCAGTCCGCCGGCAACGTTGGTGATGAGGGTGGTGTTGCTCCCGATATCCAGACCCCCGAGGAGGCCCTCGACCTGATCACCGAGTCCATCGAGCAGGCCGGCTACACCGGCAAGATCCACATTGCTCTGGACGTCGCCTCGTCCGAGTTCTACAAGGAGGGCAAGTACGACCTGGACTTCAAGAACCCCGAGAGCGACCCCTCCAAGTGGCTCACCTACGAGCAGCTGGCCGACCTGTACAAGTCGCTGGCCAGCAAGTACCCCATCGTCTCCATCGAGGACCCCTTCGCTGAGGACGACTGGGAGGCCTGGAGCTACTTCTACAAGACCTCCGACTTCCAGATCGTCGGTGACGACCTGACGGTCACCAACCCTCTCCGCATCAAGAAGGCCATCGAGCTCAAGTCTTGCAACGCCCTCCTCCTCAAGGTCAACCAGATCGGCTCCCTGACCGAGTCCATCCAGGCCGCCAAGGACTCCTACGCTGACAAGTGGGGCGTCATGGTGTCCCACCGCTCCGGTGAGACTGAGGATGTCACCATCGCCGACATCGCCGTCGGTCTCCGCTCCGGCCAGATCAAGACCGGTGCCCCCGCCCGCTCCGAGCGTCTGGCCAAGCTGAACCAGATCCTCCGCATCGAGGAGGAGCTCGGCGAGAACGCCATCTACGCCGGCACCAACTTCCGCAATGCCGTGAACCTCTAAATGCTCGGACGAGAAAACGTCCGCACGGTCTCCTAAATCATGCTTGATACCCCGCGTATGATGGGAGCCGGAGGCCTGGTTCGACCAGGATTACTCTCAAACAGTTACGCTGGTTGCCTCTGTATCAGCGACGATAACTGACTGAGATTTATGATGAATGATAAGATTTTCAGTGGCTACATAATGAAAAGTGAATTAATCAATTTCAAAAAAAATAAAAATAAAAAATAAAATAAAAAAAATTCCGTAGTCCCTCACTCGTACCCTGCTGTGTGATGTGAACACGTAAGACGTTGATATAACCAGCAATACGATCGATGATAGTCGCGAGTAACACCCTCTACTAGTCCTGGAGGGCAGAGGGTAGAGGGCAGAGGACCCTGGGTTCGGGCACCAACGGCACCTATAGCGTCACGTGACCTCACAAACAGCCCCACCAACGGAATCCGATCCATGGCGACGCAGTTGACTGTTCATTGATAGACCTTCTCTCACTGCCAACTGCAAACTCCTGGGATAACTCCCTGTCTGTGTATAACATTTGGGCCTATTGACCCGCAAGACGCTACGATATCAGCGACTACCTACCAGTTTTTGCAAACAACTTCAACAACTATGCCGCCTTCGAAGTGGGGTAAGTTTTTCTTTCCCTGGATTTTTGTCCTTTGAACCCATGACCGCCTCGTCTTTTTCTTATAACAAGTGCTAATGAGATGACTTGGTATAGACGAAGAGGAGGAGAGTACCTCTCCCCCGCCTGTGGTCGGAAGACGGAGGTTCGACGATGAGGAGGAGGACGAGGTATGTGCAATTTTTTTTTTTTTTTTCTTCCTTTTACCTTTTTGGCACCTGTGGCTTCTTTCGTGGCATCCCCATATGCCCCTCGAATATAATCACACCACTCTCCTCCCCCGCCTATCTCCCATCTAGCTAGCATGCTTGACTGACGATAATCATTTATATTAAATAGGTCCTCGACTCCTGGGACGCAGCCGAAGACTCCGAAGTCGAGCGCGAAAAGGCCAAAAAGGCCTCCGAAGCCAAGGCCAAGGCCGACGCCGAAGCCGCCGCCAAGAAGAAGAGCAAAGCCCAGCGCATAGAAGAGCACAAGCTGGAGCGGCGCCAGCGCGCCGCCGACGCCTCGGACTCGGACGAGAGCTACGACGAGGACGAGACGGAGCGCCGCGCCCGGCTGCGCGCCACGGAGCAGGACGCGGACCTCAAGCACGCGCAGGACCTGTTCGGCGATATCGACATGAACCGGATGCGTGGTCGCGGCTCGCCCAAGGCTGTGGTTGTTGCTGATGCGGCGGATCCGACCAACTCGGTGGATCTGTCGGCGATGCCGCTGTTTAAGCCGACGACGAAGGATCAGTTTGCGAAGGTCACCCAGACTTTGATCCCGCTGTTTGCGGCGCAGGCGAAGAAGCCGCAGTATGCGATCTGGGCGCTGGAGTTCACGAAGCAGCTTGTGAAGGAACTGCCGAGTACGGAGGTGAAGAAGATCTCGAGTGCGCTGTCGACTATGAGCAATGAGAAGATGAGGGAGGAGAGGGCTGCTGATAAGGGAAACAAGAAGAGTAAGGCGGCCAAGACGAAGGTTACGTTGAATGCGAACCGGGACTCGCATATGGATACTGCTAACTATGGGGATGATGATGGTGGGCTGGGGGATGATGATTTCATGTGATTTTTTTCTGGCTAATTAATTTAGTTTCTTCTTCTTCTTCTCGTTTTGCCCCCCTCTTTTCTGTTTGTTTGTTTCTTTCTTTCTGATTTACTTGGTTTTACTCATCGCTGCCCTTTAGATAACATCACCCTGTTGGTCAGTCCAACTGGCCGGACCACGAGGGTTGATCAATGCCTTTCCATCTGCCCTTCCCACACATGTACACACCTGTCCATTTATTCCTTCCCCCCCAGCCAGATCATACACTTTGTCAGGTGGTAGACCATTGTTGATAAAAAGCGCTGAACTTTGATGTTGGACGAACTCGTTGAGTTGAATTGAATCTGTCGTAGGTTAGTAGATACCTACATAGATAAGTGGTATTTGTTTGTCTTGTTGGAAGTACTCACCTTGCATCCTCAGACCTGGCATATATCTATTGATATACCTAGTTGTTGGATATTCTACTGGTTGGTCAAGTGATATGAGCCAAGGTCGCACTTGGGTTTGCTCGTCATCGATGTGTTCACGTGACTTGATGAGGTATCTTTGGATTCAATATGACTTGCGGTTCAATGGAGGGGATACTATGACAGCTTTGTTGTTTCGTGTCTGGTCGTAGTCTACCGAGGTCTCGGGCTAGGGTGATTTGGGAGCGAATGGTAAGAAATAGCTGAAATAACACAATGTATCTTGCTGGGGTGGGAATAGAGACAGTAAAAGAGAGATAGATTCCACTCAGCCCCTTTCCCGGCGCTCTCCAAACTTCAAACTCCGCTAGCCGTCCACACGAATCCCGAGCAAGTGGAAGTCATGAACCAGACCAAACCCGTCAACGCAGCTAGAAAGCTAGAAACAGACCTTCACATGTACTTCCTGGAGAAATCGAACGTCCAAATCAGGCACGCCGAGCAAGAACGCGGTTTTTGATACAACACTAAGGAAAACGCCCATCCCTCAAGTCTCTTACGACTCAGCCGCGGGGGCGGGCTTGGTCTCCTCGCCCTTGTCCTCGGGGGCGGCCGCGGACTCCTCCTCGGGCTTGTCCTCCTTGGAGGCGGAGCCCTCGCCCTCGTTGCCGTCCGAAGACGTCCACAGGGTGAGGTTGTCACGCAGCAGCTGCATGATCAGGGTGCTGTCGCGGTAGCTCTCCTCCGACAGGGAGTCCAGCTCCGCGATCGCGTCATCAAACGCCTGCTTGGCCAGGTGGCACGCACGGTCGGGGGAGTTCAGGATCTCGTAGTAGAAGACGGAGAAGTTCAGGGCGAGACCCAGACGGATGGGGTGGGTGGGGGTGAGGTCGGTCTGGGCGACGTCGGTAGCGTTCTGCATCTCATTAGTAAGGATATTTGAGAGTTGATGGCGACAGACGAACCTTGTAGGCCTCGTGGGCGGCAGTGGCAGCAACCTTGCGCTTGTTGCCGGACGCAAACTCGGCGAGGTAGCGGTGGTAGTCACCCTTCCTGTTCATCAAAATGTTATTAACCACCAGAGGGATCGACGCACGGGTTAGGCCACCAGACGCGCTTACATCTTGTAGTAGAACACCTTGGACTCGCCAGTCTCGGCCTTGGGGATCAGAGACTCGTCCAACACATCAAGGACATCCTGGCAGACCCGCTCCAGCTCGTTCTCAATCTTTTGACGGTAGTCGCGGATGATGGTGACGTGCTGCTCCGAGCCCTTGGACTCCTCCTTCTGCTCGATGGAGGAGATGATACGCCAGGAAGCACGGCGGGTGCCGACGACATTCTTGTAGGCGACGGAGAGAAGGTTACGCTCATCGACGGTAAGCTCGCCTCCGATCTGACCAAGCGACGGGGGTTAGTAACGCAGAGAAACGATGCGAGGATGCGCACGGGACGAGGGAATCGGAACAGGGAGGCGACAGCATACGTTGGCAACTTCCTATGAAACAGTTAGCGATCTAATCTCGAGGGAGTGGGAGGATCGTGGTAGCTGCTCACCTTCATGTAGAGGACCATCTCTGTAGACGCCAGGGATCAGCATGACAAGACACCCGAATTACCATGATACATGTAGAGCTCACCATCATAACGCTCAGCCTGCTCACACAGACGTGCGAGGAACGTCTTGCTAAACAGGGGGAAAGGCATTAGTGTCGCTATTCTTCACTTGTTTCTTCTTTTCTTCTTCTTTTTTTTTTTTTCCAAGTGTCGATCGAGACCGTCGAGATCCTTACCTATCGCGCTATCCATATAGACAAATAGTTAGTATTCAGACCCAAATAAATCAATTAAGCACCAGGATGATAGAAGAGGTAAAAGCGAAGGATGACAGGGAAAGAAGCGAAAAGCAGTTGCCGAACAGACGGGGTCATCATGACAACATGAATTTGGAGAGTGGTGTGGATGGAGACGGTATGATAAACAACATCATGGACGACAAGCCGAGAGGGGTTAGGCTGGAACAACATACCTCAGAAGTCATGGTGAAAGATGGAGGGGTAGAAAGGCGGATGGAGAAAGGAGGAGAAAAGAAGGACTAGAGGAAGAGAGAGATGGAGTAGAGGAGAGAGTGGTGATGAAACAGAAGAGGAGATAATTTGACGTTGATAGAATGTATTGAGGGGAAGTTGGAAGAGGGAGAGATGAGAGAGGGAGAGAGAAGGAGAGAGGGCGGGCGGTGGGGGGAGACACAGAGAGAGAGAGAGAGAGGGTGGGAAGAGTGGATAGGCAGGTGAGGTAAAGGTACTTCTAGATGGGAGAAATCACTGGAGATACGCTCCTCACTACTATAGGCTGCTTGAAACTCTAGCTTAGCGAAAGACTCTCTTTAGATGTCTCTATCGATTTATTTATTTCATTAGTTCTCTCTTTCTCTCCCCTGTCCTTTCTAGAGCTGATCGGGTTGCACGGGTTGAACGGAGTGTGCCTCAGGTATGAATGAGGCTGTCTGACATTTGAGGCACCAAGGCAGACCGTCACCTACGATCGTTCTTTTGCCTTCTATGCTTCTCCGCCAGTTGGGCCAGTTGTGACCGATATTCTCCAGGTCGCATCGATCTCACCTATCACCGCGCCTGTTGTCATCATGGTGATTCGTGTGGATAACTAGTCGGCCCCACCGCATACAAGTGGTTTCTGATTGTTTCTTTGATGCCCCCTAACTGACATTGTGAGTGGACAATGTAGGCGCCAGCCATTCTCACCACCGTTGACCGATTGTACTGTCGCACCAGCCTTGTCTATCTACACGCAAGTAGCCATTTGCTTGACAATTTCAGTGGACATATATATCATATATATATATATGTGTGTGTGTGTGTGTATTACAAGGGAAAGAGAAAGAGTATAAATGACAACTGAAGCTCCCTAGTAGCTACCTACCAAACTGCAAATGGCTTGCACTAAAACCGCCGATGGAGCGCTCCATGAAACCATGTGGACAGAACAGCACTGAAACCATCAAAGTAGCGAACGGTGTTGATCAGACCGTAGTATTATGGATTCGCCACGACAAAGTTTTCGATTCACATTTACGTTATACCTAAGTGGCAATCCCTTGAGTCGCTTTCCTGCGGACTATATGGGGCTGGACTCGACCTTGAGGTGGTAAAAACCATTGCTAGGCCACTCCATTCTCCATATTCTAGGCCGATCGGTGGAACGGATTTCTTCGCCTCGATCTTGGAGGCAGACAGCATCATCGCCTTCTGGTGGAGACTTGAACTCGGCGTAACATGCTAATACATAAGATGTATCTATTTTACAATACCCTCGACAAACAGCCCCGAACCCGAAACTCCCGCCTGATACTCCAGGCAGGGATGGAAGCAACGGGGATGTTTCAAGCAATCACCTTAATAGCATACCATGCTTTGTAGAAGTGATATCTGATTTAGATACACAATCACCTATACAATCACCAATTATAACTATAATAAAAGATCTAAATTGTTATCAACAATACTGTGGGGTCGTTCTCCAGGTGGGTAAAATTACCGTTCAGCCCTGCAAGTGTTCTGTTCGGCAGTTTTCACGCCGTGACGGGGCCGACCATCGACCGGCCCCAGGCATCGCAAAAGAACACGTTGAGAAGTGTCTCGCAGAAGATTGGCTTGGTCAGATTCCTGGTTTCCCTGCTTTGTCTTCGCTCTCGTCCATCTTGTTCAGTCGTTGATTTGAAGCCAAAACTCGCAGGTCATATTCGAGATTGTGCATACTACGGTGTCGCTGACCGATCTCCCTTTCCCCTCTTCCCTTTTCCTTTCCCTTCTTTTCCGTTCCTTTCGGCGCACCCTCTTTTCCCGGCGGTCTGTCTCGCTCGCTCACTCGGATACTACTATATTTATACCAGCCCTTCCGCCCTTTTGTCCCCGTTGACGTCCTTTCCCCGACAGGGCGACTCAATCAAGTTACCTATCCTCTAATTAAACTTGTCTAGCCACCTGGCATTAATGTCTCGATCGGCGTAAATTTCGCTCTTTTTTCGCCACAACCGTCACCCCATTCCCTCTTGTCTTGATTGACTGCTTGTTTACTCCGTCGTTCTATGATGGAGCAAGCTTATCTTGCCTCCCCGGACAAGGCACTGGGTCATTTTGGCGTTGCGGAGCACTCCGGACTGTCGCAAGCCCAGGTTGCTTCGTCTAAAAAGACCTATGGCCCAAATGGTTCGTGATAGCCCCATCTCAGACCTCAATAGCGGTTTGCGCTAACGTTTCCTTCTCCCTTTAGCCCTTGCCGAAGACCCCCCCACCCCTATGTGGGAGCTCATCCTCGAACAATTCAAAGACCAACTCGTCCTGATTCTGCTCGGCTCGGCTGCCGTGTCATTTGCGCTGGCCCTATTCGAGGAAGGTGATGACTGGACCGCTTTCGTTGACCCTGCTGTGGTATGTGACCTTGGAACGGGCGGAGCTCGGTGTATTGCGGTGTGTTGCTGACTGGATTTGCGCGATTATAGATTTTGACCATTTTGATCCTCAATGCCGTCGTCGGTGTGACCCAGGAGAGTAGCGCAGAAAAGGCAATTGCCGCTCTCCAGGAGTATTCCGCAAATGAAGCCACCGTGGTTCGGGACGGAACGGTCCAGCGCGTGAAAGCGGAGGATCTCGTGCCGGGTGATGTCGTCCATGTCGCGGTGGGTGACCGCATCCCCGCCGATTGCCGCTTGTTGTCCATCCATAGCAACAGCTTCCGCGTCGATCAAGCCATCTTGACGGGCGAGAGTGAGAGTGTCCCCAAGGACACTCGCGCCGTCTCCGATAAGCAGGCCGTGAAGCAGGATCAGATCAACATGCTCTTCTCCGGTACCACGGTTGTCAACGGACATGCAACGGCTCTTGTGGTCTTGACCGGTGGGTCCACGGCCATCGGTGATATCCACGAGAGCATCACCTCTCAGATCTCGGAGCCAACCCCCTTGAAGCAGAAGCTCAATGACTTTGGTGACATGCTGGCGAAGGTGATCACGGTCATCTGTATCCTGGTGTGGCTGATCAACATCGAACACTTCAACGACCCTTCGCATGGCGGCTGGACCAAAGGCGCCATCTACTATCTCAAGATTGCCGTTTCCCTCGGTGTGGCCGCCATCCCGGAAGGTCTGGCCGTCGTGATCACCACGTGCCTGGCTCTGGGAACCCGGAAGATGGCCCAAAAGAACGCCGTCGTCCGGTCCCTGCCTTCCGTGGAGACCCTGGGCAGCTGCAGTGTGATTTGTTCCGACAAGACGGGCACCCTGACTACCAATCAGATGAGCGTCGAAAAGGTTGTCTACCTGAACGAGTCCGGTAGCGATGTGGAAGAGCTTGATGTTGAAGGTACCACTTTCGCGCCAGAGGGTAAAATCTCCCGCGCTGGTAAGGCCTTGTCCAATGTCGCGGCCTCGTCGTCGACCGTCCGCCAGATGACCGAAGTCATGGCGCTCTGTAACAGTGCCACTCTCGCCCACGATGGAAAGAGCGGTGTTTTCTCTTGTATCGGTGAACCCACCGAAGGCGCTCTACGAGTCCTGGTCGAAAAGATTGGAACCGACAATGCCGCCACCAATGCTGATCTTGCCCGCCTACCCACCTCCCAGAAGCTCCATGCGTCGAGCGCGTACTACGAGTCCCGCTTGCCGCTGCACACCACGTATGAGTTCTCCCGCGACCGGAAGAGCATGTCCGTTCTGGTCGGCTCCGGAAAGGAGCAAAAGATCCTCGTCAAGGGCGCCCCCGAGTCGATCCTGGAGCGCTGCTCTCACGTCCTCCTGGGCGCTGGTGGTACCCGTGTTCCTCTCACAAAACAATACCTTGACTTGCTTTCCTCCGAGTCCGTGGAATACGGAAACCGTGGCCTCCGTGTCATGGCTCTGGCGCGCGTTGACGACGTGGGGGCCAGCCCTCTTCTGCACAGTGCCACGACTCCCGAAGAATATGCTCAGCTGGAACAGAACATGACCTTCGTCGGTCTTGTTGGTATGCTGGACCCCCCTAGGGTCGAGGTGGCCGGTTCAATCAAGAAGTGCCAGGCAGCGGGCGTCCGGGTCATCGTTATTACCGGTGACAGCCGGAACACGGCCGAGTCCATCTGTCGTCAAATTGGAGTTTTCGGGATCGATGAGGATCTTAAGGGCAAGAGTTACACCGGTAGAGAGTTTGACGATCTGTCGCACAGTGAGAAGATCGAGGCTGTCAAGACGGCCAGCTTGTTCTCGCGGACCGAGCCTACCCACAAGCTCAAATTGGTCGAGATCCTGCAGTCGCTGGGCCACGTGGTCGCCATGACCGGAGACGGTGTCAATGATGCGCCGGCTTTGAAGAAGTCCGACATTGGCGTGGCGATGGGTACCGGTACTGACGTGGCGAAGCTGGCTGCCGACATGGTTCTGGCTGATGATAACTTTGCGACCATCACCGTGGCCGTGGAAGAAGGGCGATCGATTTACAGCAACACTCAGCAGTTCATTCGGTATCTCATCTCGTCCAATATTGGCGAGGTCGTGTCGATCTTCTTGACCGCCGCCCTGGGTATGCCCGAGGCTTTGATTCCCGTGCAGCTCCTCTGGGTTAACCTGGTCACTGATGGACTCCCTGCCACCGCTCTGTCGTTCAACCCTGCTGATCATGATGTGATGAGACGTGCTCCTCGCAAGCGTGACGAGCCGCTCGTTGGTGGCTGGCTTCTGTTCCGATACATGGTCATTGGCACGTACGTTGGTGTCGCTACTGTCTTTGGTTACATTTGGTGGTTTGTCTACAACCCCGAGGGCCCTCAGATTACTCTCTGGCACCTGGTAAGTCGACCAATTCCCTAGATATCTATCGACCTAGATACCTACTTGATGTATCATGCACCTTGCTAACTCTGCGCAGTCTCACTTCCACAAGTGCTCGACGCAATTCCCCGAGATCGGCTGTGAAATGTTCGCGAACGACATGTCCAAATCCGCGTCCACCATGTCTCTGTCCATTCTGGTCGTGATTGAGATGTTCAACGCAATGAACGCCCTTTCGTCGAGCGAGTCCCTGATGACCTTCCCTCTGTGGAAGAACATGAAGCTGGTATACGCTATCATCTTGTCCATGGCCTTGCACTTTGCTATCCTCTACGTTCCATTCCTCCAAGGGCTCTTCTCTATTGTGCCTCTGAACTGGACGGAGTGGCAGGCTGTCGTGGCAATCAGTGCGCCTGTTATGTATGTCATCCCTGCCTACTATACTTTGCCAGGTCATATTGCTAACAAGTTGACAGTATTATCGACGAGGTCCTCAAGTTTGCAGAGCGTCGCCTGTACAATATCCCCGCCCACGCGGTTGAGTTCCAGAACGGAACTCCTGGGAAGCCCAAGAAGGCATAGATTCTGGGTGATGATATGATGATGCAATATCAACGGGTGTGTCATGGTAGACCTTGACGTTGGTTTTTTGTTTTCTTTTTCTTTTTCTTTTTTTGACTTTCTTTTCTTGCTTCGATACCTGTTGGCATGTGTGTACGTATGATAGCATTATACAAGATATCTCTCGCATGTAGAGATTCATAGAAGGATGAATTCTAGCCAATTAGTATAGACATAGGCCTGTAAATCCAGCCATATCCTAAGCAATGTCGTCACCAAATGATAGTGATAGTGGTAAAAAATGTATCAGGCTAATAAAAGAATTATCGTCATAATTTATACATTCCACTGCTACGAGGCAAATGATAGCCCAGGTCACGTTGGCCGTCTCTCGTGACCAGAGGCCTCTCGCTCTCAATCAACCCGAAATCCGACCTGGTCATTTCACCATCTCCACCCCTACCTCTCGACGATCTTGCATCGCGTCTCCTCCCTTACCCCAGATAGCTGGTTCCAAAATCTATTGGCCCATGATGCCTACTCCTGATCCACCGTGTGATTCTCCAGCCCAATCGAAGGCCTGAGAAAATTATAGCGCAGCATGAGAGCAGCATTTAACTCGAATGAGACGACTAGCAACGCTACCTTAGCCATTAGGTAGCGTTACTACTGCCGTATTTTGCAACCATACTACGACACCAATCACCGGGCCGAAGCTTCCACTAGTCTTCCAAAATATCAACCCCATGCGGGGAAGGCCGGTCAGCACCTTCGAGAAAGAATGCGAAGCGACGGAGCAGCGGCAGCACCTGCTGGCAGAAACGCAAGGTTCCAGCCACCACCATCTACTCGGGCATCACAAGGAATGTCACACCGCTAGGCCGTTTGGGTCGATAGACACGGGATGGATTCAATCCAAAGCTCTTGTGGTACACATACTCACACCGTGGTCATCATCCTCGTGCAGTCTCAGTGGTGGAGATTCTTGACGATCTTATCCCCAGATTGGATGATTTTGCGGAGAGAAAAGTCCGGGGTCAGACGGCCCTAGGACACGCCCCAAGGGATGAATTAGCATTGACTTGCCGAGGATGCATATCCTTTCCTTCCCTTCCCTCCCCCCTCATCGTGCATACGAAATGAGGAGATGGTGCCATCGTGTGCGGCTTGGACCTGGGATCCGCGAATAATAGGCCGCGGGGGGGAAATAAATGCAGGCGGGTTTTCAACGCGCTATCGCTGTCCTCACTTAGTACATAAGGAGCTGAGGCGGCCTACTTCTCTGATATTTATTTTTATTCTATTTTCTTGATATGTAGTAGCTTTTGGAGCCTTGAATTCTATCTATCTGTATCCCTCCACCTTCTACCTTCCCTCGAGAATGGGCTTCTTGACATTCGTGAAGACCCGCTCCGGGTTCAAGGTCGACAATAGTAGGACAACGTCCGCGGCAACTCTGACTCTGCGTCAGAGTATCTGGCCGTTATGCCTTGTCACTATTTTGTTCTTTCTATGGGTAAGTCGGACGATGTCTCTTGACATTGACAATACTGAGTCATCTATAGGGCTTTGCCTACGGTTTGCTGGATACTCTCAACAAGCACTTCCAAAGCACCCTACACATCGATCGAACCCGTTCAGCAGGTCTTCAGGGAGCGTACTTTGGGTGCGCGCTCCACAAACACAGAACCCACCAACTATGATCGCGGAATAACTCACTGATGGACCCTAGCGCCTATCCTCTTGCATCGATGGGCTACGCAAACTACATGCTCCGCCACTATGGATATAAAAGCGTCTTCATCTTCGGACTGACTCTATACGGAATCGGGGCCCTCTGCATGTGGCCCGCGGGCTTGAACCGATCATTTGGCGGCTTCTGTGCGGCGACTTTCGTTATCGGCTCGGGACTGGGCTCGCTGGAGACAGCCGCCAATCCTTATCTAGCAGGTAGGCTGCAATCGCATATCAGATTCACAATGAACCCCCGGCTGAGAGAGGCACAGTCTGCGGTCCCCCCAAGTACGCCGAAATCCGAATCAACATCGCCCAGGCGTTCAACGGCATCGGCACCTGCGTTGCCCCCGTTCTGGCATCGTTCGTCTTCTTCACTGACACCGAGGACGACGTCAATGCCCTGAAGAGTGTGCAGTGGGTTTACCTGGCTATCGGCGTCTTTGTCTTCATCTTGGCGGGAGTGTTCTTCATGTCGAACATCCCTGAAGTGACAGACGAAGATATGGCATTTCAAGTTGCGGAGACACACGTCGGGGACCAGGAGCAGCCGTTTTGGAAACAATTCAAACTGTTTCATGCGACGTTGGCGCAGTTCACATATACAGGTGCTCAGGGTATGTCTTCCTCTCTTCCTTTCTTCCTTTCGTCCCCATCCCCATCCACATCCCCGTCCCCGCATCCCCAGAATTCTTTCCCCAACAAATCCTCATCCTCAAACCAATCTAAAATCTCGCGCAGTCGCCATAGCAGGCTACTTCATCAACTACGTCACAGAAACCTGGCCCGGCACCTCCGACTCAACAGGCTCCAAATACCTAGCCGGCGCCCAAGGAGCCTTCACCATCGGCCGCTTCATCGGCGCCTTCTTCATGAAATTCTTCAAAGGCCGCTGGGTTTTCCTCGTCTACCTCTCTTGCACGGTGGCGTTCATAGCTGCTTCCACTACACAGAGCCATCAATCTGGCGTTGGTATGTCCCGCTCCCCCCCACCCCACCTCCCATCCCTCTCTTCTCCAGAGACACAATCTAATGAGTATAATATAAAGCAATGCTCTTCCTAACCCTCTTCTTCGAATCCGTCTGCTTCCCCACGATCGTCGCGCTGGGCATCCGCGGGCTGGGAAGACACTACAAGCGCGGCTCGGGCTTCATCGTCGGCGGCGTCAGCGGCGGCGCGGTTGTCCCGCCCATCCTGGCCCATGTGGCTGACATGCGCAACGACATGGCGCTTGCCATGATCGTGCCGACCATGTTTATGGTTGTTGCGTGGACTTATGCTGTGGCTGTGAATTTTGTGCCGGCTTATCGGGATACGGTTGATAAGGTGGGGGCTAGTGAGGTTGGGTTGGTTGGGGATGGGCTTGGTGGTGGTGGGTATGGGGATGGGGAGAGGAAGGATGTGGAGAGGGGGGTGGGGGTTGTTATTGGGGTGGATGGAGGTGGGAAGATTGGGTGATCATGTGTGCTGGCTTTCTTATTGTTGGCTTTGATTTTTTGTTTTCTGAATTCACTCTGTCGGATTGCTTTTGGTGGGTTGGTTCCATTCTGATCTTAGATATGTATGCCACGAGACGGGATATGCTATGACTAGATATACCATGACTAGATGCCTTCACGATACAACGATAATATAACGGATTAGATGACTATATCTTCGCTAGATGCACAGACGGTAAGCAGAACAATCGTAAGAAAAATCTATCTATATATAGCGCGATGTGTAAAAGAATCCTCAGATCATTAGGATAACCAATCCAGAAAACACACTTGTCAGAAATTATTCAACATATGAAAGACATGTTATGTCAGGGGATATCTCCAAGTAAGTATCGAGTATAATAGAGGGAAGCAAGCAAGATAAAATAAGATGATAAGAGCGGCTGAAAGAATGAATGGCATGGAAGGAAATTTAAGGAATGTGAAGGAGGGAAGCAAAGTTGGTGATGAAAATTATACTTAGAAAGGAAAGATAGTTAAGGATGGACGGGGTGAGATGGACATTGCTAGTATAGAAAAGACAAGCATATGTCGATAAATAAGCAAAAAAGAAGAAAAATGGGGAAGAAAAGAAACATGGCGATTACTCGCTCTCATATCAAACTGGCTTGTTTCACAAACCAAAGGATACCATGCAAACCAGCGCCACAGCCGCAAAGGGGGTATAGAATATACACAAAAACATTATCAAAAATGCCAACCGACGTATCTGAACAAGTCATCTATCTATTCTCTTCAACCTGTTCAAATGCCAATCACGAGGGAATGACAGGCGCGCTCTTGTCTTCAATATTGTGGGCTCGACTGCATCTTCACCTCGGATTGTGACTGTCTCAAAGAAGATGATCGAGGTGGACACGGCGTGGTCGGTTCGAGATCAATCGCGGGAGCCAGCGTTCGTCTGTCGCCGGTCTCTGCTGGGTCATCTGCAGTTCTGTAGCCTTCGGACTTGGTATCAATCGGTGAGCCGGGCTCCTCTTCCGTACCGGTGAAGGTGTCCACTTCTTCGATATCTTCGTCGTCTTCCGCGTCTTCCTCCTCTTCAATGATTTGGCTCTTCCGTGCCCTGGGCCGCGCAGCAGCTGCGGCGGAGGACTCTTCCATACCGGCCGCGCCGTTGGGAAATTCGGATTCTGCCACGCCGCCAGATACCATGGGATTAGCGGCGTGGGACATGGGACCCTTGAACGCAGAACGCTTGCGACGAGCGAATACAAGACTCGTAGAAGGAGAGTAAAGGAACGGACCCGGCGCGGCTTCGTTGAAAAAGTTGTTCATCCTGCTACCGGAATCTTCAACATCACGCGGCGCACTGTTCGTACCGCGGACCAACCGGATGTTGTTTGGGAAACGGGAGGAGGCACTAGGAGTGGTAGGCAAGACCTTGAGCGATGGATGGGGAGACCTTGACGATCGGGCCGTCGGCGTGGATGCGGAGCCGATGCTGTTGGATGACACGGAGGATGCTTTCGAGTGGGTGTGCGTGTGATGAATGCTCCGGATTGAGGAAACGGACGAGGAGGTCGACTTGCGACCTCGCAGGCCAGCCGAGGACAGTCGGTAAGATCCCCTCGGCGTAATCGGGGAAGGAGATAATGAGTTTCGATGACTCCTGTGACTGGTGCTCAGAGGTCGCGGTTGGCGCGGGAATGAGTGACGATGGTTAGGATAGGAAACACTACTCGGGGCTAGGCTGCTAGCATTGGATGCACGCTTGATCTGAGTCGGTGTGGCCAGCTCCCCTGGGTGTGAGGTGCTCGAGGCAGGCATGGCCTTTTTCGGATTGTTTTCCTGTGCTTTGGCAGGACTGAACTTCTCCGCGAGATATTTTCGGTGCGTCCCGGGGGCACTAGCGGCTTTGTTGTTGTGAGGAGACTTCGCCCGCTTCGCAGATTCCACGAACCAGTGTTTGAGGGATGCTAGCTGACTGATGATCGGGTATTGACGGCGGTTGGTACGGCGCCGGGAGATCCCATCGCGCTGTGACAATTCGGGCTGCGAGGCACTGACATGCAATGTGCTCGGTCGAGAACGCCTTCTATCTTTCGGGGGTGGCACCGGGCGACGCCTGCTAGAACTTGCCGAGCGGGCCGAGTCCTTTTCTACAGGCGGGGGCGGATCGGTGGCATCGGGGGTCTGTGATGATGTTGGTTCAGGGAGCATGGGAAGCTCCGGCACTGCAAGCTGTGAGGGCAAACTTCGACGGTCCCGTCGCCCTCGATCCTGGACAGGGGCATCCGACGAGGTATGGCCTTCTTCGTCCACCTCCACGAGGGCTGCGGAGATTCTCTCCAGTCGACTGCTCGCAGCACTCAATCGACGAAGGTTCTTCGCTTCGGCGTCCCGCTCCCTTCGCTTCCGCTCTCGTTTCTGCTCCTTTCGCTGCTCCTTTTCGATCAACAGTGCCCACCACCCTGCGAGCGGGTCACATCGTTGGGAAAGGACACTGGAGACCACTTCATCGATATTGACCCCCGCACTTTTCATGCGCTGCAAGGTGGTCTTTTCCAGGGGCATCGAGAAGGGTGGCAGGCGGGGAATCTTCAAGATCGCAAGCTGTTCAGAGGCGTTTTCCGCTAGAAATGGGTGCGCCAGGATGTCTTCAAGACTAGGCCGAATGAGGGGGCGCTTCGACAACAGCAAGCCAATGAGCGCTTTGGCGTCATCTGGGAAGTTGTCGTTGTACGCGGGTTCTTCGCTGAGGATTCGAGCCTTGGTGACTTGATCGTCATCTTCGTCAAACGGCAACTCGCCCGCGAGCAGGGCGTAAAGAATGATGCCCAAACTCCACACATCCACTTTTTCTCCGGCGTATTTCTCCCCCTTCAACATTTCCGGGGCACTGTAGCAGATCGTCCCGCAGAATGTCTGCAGATAGCTAGCTTTGCCTTCATACTCTCGCGTGAATCCAAAGTCGCACAGCTTGACGTTTTCATTCTTGTCGAGTAGGATATTCTCTAACTTGAGATCTCGGTGGACGCAGGACTTGCTGTGGACATAGGCGACGGCCCCGACGAGCTGGGTGAAGATCCTTTTGACTTTATCGACCGACAGTGGACCATGGCGAAGAAGGTAGTTGTACAGTTCATCCCCCGGGCAGTATTCGAGCACCAGCCAGACCAGCTTCTCCGTCACGATAACTTCGTACAGGCGAGCGATATGCGGATGAAGGAATTGACGGTGGTGGTGGATTTCGCGGGGGAGGTTCGTGTCTTCCCTACTCGAAGACTTGAGGACGACCTGGCAGGGGAGGATTAGACCGACCCATCCGTAATCAAATGCTAAGATCCCCGTACCTTTGATCCATTGGTAAGTTTGTGGGAGGCGAGGTACACCTTGCCAAAAGAGCCCTTTCCGATCAGCCTCCCCAGTGTATAGTTCCCGACGGTTCGGAGGTCTTTGGACGAGAATTCCCTGGTGAAACGAAGAAGACGGTGTTAGACGGATGGTCCAGTTCAAGAAGAGGATTGGAAATCGAGGGGATATGTACTCTAGTAATTCATGGTAGGATTGGGCAAGCTGCGCGAGCATCTGATTAGCAAGGGTCCGCGACGATAAGGGTGAACCGATTGTCAACGGGGATTTGCCAGCGCCGCCTCAAATTGAAACTCGTGGGCGCAATTGGACTTATCAAGAACAATATAGCACTGTGGCTACCGGGCTATCGGAATAGAAGATGAATGCGAACCTTTTCCTTTTGCTTTTGGGCATGGACCTCCGTTCGCGTCCTGGGAGGCGGCATGTGTCAAGATGGTCCCCGCGTTCTTCGAAGGGTGTCGTCAAGCTATGCGCGATTCGAGTTGCGATCACAGGTTACTGGGCAAAAGTTGCTTTCGTGGGAGGTGCATCCACTGAAACAAGCAAAGCTAGAGAGTCTGTATGTAGGTCTCGAGGAGGGTGGGGGGAAAGACGGGAGACGAGGAATGTAGTCGGGGGGAATCAAGGAGTTCCGCGGGATGATCTGACAGACGTGGTAAGCGGTAGAAGGTGTTATGAAAATCAATATTTCAAAACAGAAAAATAAAGAAGGGACAGTCAAGTAAAACAGGACCTGTCGAGCATAGTCGATCAGTTAGTGGCCGGAAATCCGAGGACGGAGTGAAATCAGGACGGGGGGAAGAGAGAGAGTGGACGGGGCCGCAGTAGTCTCCGAAGGGACGGCGGAACAGGGCGTGTTTGGTGTAGGGGGGAGGGGGAAACTACTCCAACGATCAAACATTCCTGCTTGACCTCGGCACTGACCCTACTTCAAGAGCTTTATTGTTGCTGTCGTTGTTATTGTTACTGTCATTGCCATTGTTACATTTTGACAGGGAAAAGAATGCCAAAGTTGAGGATCAGCCATGTTGATACGGTGGTTATGACGATAATCAGTACATTGATAATGGCCGATTGAATGACTTCCGCCCTACATTCAAACATGGAGAAAGTATATACCAGCTTATGCTTTGATTGAATATCTACAGGAATATCCAGGCATTTCAATCAACCAGTCACCGCATCAAATAGGCGAGTATATCAATAAAACAATCACAAATAACAGTGGCAGGCATGGGCTTCGGAAGATGGCAACTAATTATAGCAAGTAGCAGTGAGGATTATCATTCTCGTAATAACAAGTCTAATGACAATCATAGCACCAGTAATAATCAGAGTCCATACACCACCGATCTCAACTTGGTTGTTGGCCACTATCAAGTCACGATGGCAGTGACGTCGGACCTCACTGAATGAATAATGAATCCCCTGACATCATCCCCAACGGTCGTAAAACAGTAAAAGCGAGGGGTCAGACCATTTTCCTCCTTTTTCTACCCCCCTCTCATCATCCCGTCTTTGCCATCTCTGTAGATAAATTAATTGGCTGTCAGCCTGTTAAATGGCCTGACAAGAAACGAAGAACGATATAATTTACCCCTGAACAATATACTTGGAAGGGGCTATTAGATTATGACATACCTCACTAGCCACTAAGCGTCTTAGTTCGCCCGCCGTCAAGGCATTTATCAGCAGCCTGGTCTCCACTCGTGAAGAAAGATCGTGGCTAGGCAATGAACTAATGAGTAGTACTTTCGCATCCATATTAGCCTGTGCGGATAAAGTAACCGAAGAGATATTTCTTGGTAGGGCGACTAGCTATTCCCTTGAGTAGCTACCTGGATGCTATCTTGCTCATGCGCTGGTTAGGCTATTGATGTCACTTCGAGTATGAGCAGATAGTTGCTACAGTATGCTATGCCGCAGTAAAACAGCGGATACCCCGCGAGCTTCGGCTACACCATGGATATATAGCAGACGCACCCAATACGGTGCAAAACGATATACACATTAACTATTTTTGATAGAGATCAAGACCATAAGAGGTCGTGGGCCCATCTTGCAGCAGTCACCCCACCACCGGCATCATTATTTGAGTTGAAGTAAGGTCGCATCACAGTGCGCTTGATATGCAGACGTCCTCAATAAAGCGTACGCTAGTGCCATAGCCTTCACACTCATGCCAGGAACGCGAAGAGGGCAGCACCGACAGCCGCGAATAGACCCATGCCTTGACTTTGAGCGACAGCGGCAGCGTCGGTACTCGAAGTAGGAGACGACGCTGAACGACCGCTATCGGGTGATTTGGACGCGGTTGGCAAAGTATCCGTGCTCGAACCTTTGGCATCCGTTGCTGACGGGCTTGAGGTGCCAGTCACACCGGTCGAAGTGGCCGATTGGGTCGTGGACTCGGATGACGTTTTGGTGGAAGTGGAGCTTTCACTGGCGCAGCTCGCACTCTGGGGGAGATCGTTCACGCCAGCACCGCTGCAGATCTTGTGGGCAAATTTGATGGTTTCTGAGAGGGGGAGAGAGGTATCAGCAAGGTCGAGCCTAGTGAGCGCTTTAAATGGCAGACATCGCTTACCTTTCTGCTTGTCCTCGGAGCATTTGGTCTTAACGCAGCAGGAGATATCCGTTAGGAATGACTTGGTGGAGCAGATGCACTTGATATCGATCATCGAACAGGTGTCGGGAATTGACCCAGTGGCACATTCTTTCTGTCTGGGAGTATCAGTAACAAGATCGGTTGATCTAACATGGCAGAAACCGCGTCACAGCGGAGTCAATGAGGGTGCGTACCGCGCAATCAGGAAGACCATTCATTCCCTGGGCAGCAGCCGTGCCCAGGAACCCGACGAGGGCGAGCGAGATATAGTGAAGCTTCATAGCAAAGGCGAGTATTTGATGTACTTGGTGGTGGGATTGGCCGAAAATGTTGGGCTTAGGTCAAATAGAAACACCGGGAGGTCTTTTCAGGGGAGGAAGCACATGAGAGGAAGAATATAACGATGGAATCTTGAGGGGAATTTCGAATTCACCGGCAGGTCAGTTGCATACCGGAGGGTTTCATCCTCTGGGGATGCCACAACAATACCTCGGTGACGAGGCAAGATACGCGATTATTACCATTTGCTTTTGGAAGTGACACAGTTTCTCCACCTAAAGTGGAAAATGAAAAACAAATATTAGATAGTAGAAGATAGTCGAAGATAGTAGACAAGTACCGCTGATTACGATGATTTCCCTTATTTTCCAACTACATAGACTCGATTCTCATCTTAATGATCACTGTCATAGATACCTAGGAATGATGTATACTGGCGTATCGACACTCCTTGCATTCCCTCGAGGGTTTGCGGGAGTGAACTCAATACGAGGGGAGAAAGAAAGCGGCCGTGGGGAGGGATGGGGCAAGGGATAATGATGGAAATAGTCAACTCGAAATGTGACTTGAGATACAGACATGGGACACAAAGAAGACGCAAGGGTACAGCGGCGTCGCCGGATCATGCGACAATCCTTGAATTACTACTTGAATTGGATCTCATCTCGAGACATCATGGTGGTTCATGGAATGTGATTCAGTGACTTCATATCTCCACGAACTGCAAAGAGTTTACTAGTAGATGGAGGGAGGAGATAGTGCTTGATCGAACCCCAGATTATAAACCGTGGATCTGTCCCACTTGCCAATCACTAGTCGTCAATAGTGGATATCATTTTGTTTGTGGCTTGAAACATGCCAATTTGGTCGTCAATTGATGATATTGCGTCCAATAGATCTTGGTGTTTCCCGACTGTGTTTGGCACTATTAGCAAGCAAATATTATGTTTGACAATAAAGCCACATCGTATCCAGCTATGAATCAACCCAGAACGTGCATCTGGTCTGTAGATATATACTATTTAAGTGCGATATTGTATTGTACCGCGAGTGCCGTGTTGGAGTAACATATTCCCCCAAGTACAGAGACTATACGACGTATCATACATCCATTCATACTCGCCAGTTGATCATTTGATGCAAGGACACTTTGGTATGTATCATCGACAGGCCACATGAAATCCAACAATGAAACACAAGGGGGGGCCTGCAGGTCCCAATTTCGGGTGGAGTGCGACTTGAGAGCATCGGAGATCTGGGAATTGTCTTGTTGTGCATCGGCCAGATTGTTCAAGAATAGGCTCAAAGTCTATCCAGAGAGCTTTAAAGAAAAAAGTAAGTGATATTGCCTTTCATTTGATTTGATCTTCCATGCGGATGAAAGGGATGTTTTCCCATCCCATCCGACAAGAATGTGGCTGAACCAATAGTACACAGACCAAACTATCAATTACCACTTCTGAATGCACTTTACCTACTGTCAACACGGCCGGGAATCAATACTAATTCGGTGCGAGCAAACATTAAATCACACGAACGGGTATTTACGGTCCTTTTCTCTCCTCGCATAGGGCCGACCCTAGACAGTTCAAACCAGCCCCAGTCGAACCGGCCCATCTGCATCGGAAGCAGTCCATTCCGCCTCCGTCGATAAAATGGGACTCGGGGTGCTTGAAGATACCGTGCTGACCAATGTCCCTGGTGAGTGAGCTATCAGTTGATGGCCCATTTCCACAAATACCGTGCTCATCGAATGGCCGTACAGGTACCTCGGACATCCTAGAGAAAGAACAATCAATAGACCAAACGATCGACTCGGCCCTCAACCCAAACCTCAAATATGATCGATCCGGCGCGGTTCCTGTACTTCTTATTCCTCAACCGACCGATGACCCCAATGATCCATTGGTACGCTTGAAATCCTGGCGAATAGCGTCACAGAATGTGACTGATGATCGAGAATGGATCTAGAATTGGCCGCTATGGAAGCGCGATCTTATAATATCAGCCCTGTCGATTGTTGCAGTACTATGCGCAACAACCAGTTCTCTCATGGCTGCCAACACAGTGACCATATCCCTGTTTTACGGGAAGAGCTTCACGTCTACTGCACTCCTCACGGGGTATCACCTCTGCGGAGTGGGCGTCGCGGGTATCCTGATTGTGCCGACGGCACGAGTCTGGGGAAAGCGTCACTTGTTCATAATTGGCAATATTTTGATGATAGTCAGTGCTGCGTGGGCCGGAGGAAGTGGAGAGAACTACGACAGTCTTCTATGGTCTCGCATCTTCCAGGGTGTCGCCTTGGCCCCTTTCGAAGCGTTAGTCAACGCATGCGTTGGTGATCTCTTCTTTGTCCACGTACGTCTTTACTGCCCCCCGTCTGGCCACACCCTGCTCATTCTTCTCAGGAACGCGGGAAGAGAATGGCGCTGTCAAACGTTGCCCTATTCGGCGCTGCTTTCCTCACTCCAGTTCTTGCGGGCAAGATCACCCACAGCCTTGGCTGGGAGTGGACCTTTTACCTGGTGGCTATTTTCAGCGCAGCGTGCCTACCTCTTACCATATTTCTAGTCCCAGAAACTGCCTTCCGGCGGCCGGACTGTTTGGATACCGACCGTAACAGTACTCAGCATGAACAGGATGGGACGGCAATAAGTGCGCAGCCCAAAAACAATGAGGACGGACCAAGTCAGGGCCGTCATCTAGAAACGGAGGCCGAAAAGACTTCCACGGCCCGAGAGGGAACCCGAGAACAGCCATCGATCATCTCAGAAGAGGACGCATCTGCCGCAAATAACGAGCGCAATCAGACAACTAGAGCCTCAGAAAGGGTTTCTTACCTGCAAACCCTAAAGCCTTTCAATGGCCGCAAGACGGACGAAAACTTCTTCAAGCTGCTTTTGAGGCCGTTTCCCCTGTTCTTCCATCCCGCAGTCCTCTGGGTAGGTCACTCAATAAACGCATTAGTGACTACGTGTCAATTGACCTGACTTTCAAAAGGCATGCTTGATCCAAGGCGTTATCATCGGATGGACCGTCTTCATAGGAGTCGTCTTGGCTGCCATCTTTCTCGGGCCCCCTCTCTGGTTCGACGAGGTCAAGACTGGGTATCTATACACCGGTGCCTTCATCGGTTCCATCATAGGCTTGTTTCTTTCAGGGCTGCTCTCCGACTCATTAAACCGCGTCATGATCAAACTCAACAAGGGCCGATATGAGCCCGAGTTCCGGATCCTGCTCGTGGTATTCCAACTCGTCTTCTGCGGCGCGGGGTTATACGGCTTCGGTATTGTATCCGAAGACGTTGCCAGATATGGCTGGCTTGTAGCGGATGTCTTCTTCGCTCTTGTCGTGATTGGCATGGTCCTGGGAGCTGTAGCTAGTGCGCTGTACATCGTAGATGCCCACCGTGAGTTTTACCGCAAAGAAAGGGACCCGAGCCTTCCGTCCGCTAATACAGAACCCTATCTGCAGGCGAAATCACCATCGAGTCGTTCACTTGCATGCTCATCTTCAAGAACATGTTCAGCTTTGTTCTGACGTTCTTTGCCTACGACTGGCTGGTTTCTAACGGCGTTCGACCGGCGTTCTTGGCTATTTCCAGTATCCAGATGGGGATCTGTTTACTGAGTATCCCTATGTGTATGTGTATCGACGGCCCTCTCGAGAGTGAGCTAACAGCTTTTAGATGTGTTCGGCAAGCGAAACCGATCGTTCTTTGCCCGGCACGATATTTTGAAGCTTCTACACCTGTGGTGATTACTCTTATCTATCATATCAAGGTGGATTACGGCCTTTCGATTCGGAATATCCAATTGTTTGCTATTCTACGGTTAGCAATAAGAATACAGCGTAATTTCTATTCTCTCTAGATTCACTGTTCACAGTCGTAGGGAGGGTCATCCCTTGAGTGCTAGACTACCCAGTAGAGACTGCACCCAAATCGCACCTCACCACTAGATTATTTCTATTTTTGTATAGCATATTTCCACATGAATGGTGTACTTGAAACCGGCCTTCAAAACATCTCCATACCAGAGTCCGTGGAATGTCGAGTCAGCTGACCAACGAGACGACCAAAAAAGCAACACGATCGAAAACGGAACCCCAGCAGGAAATGGTAGAATCAACGACTCGATCCAGCCCTGACAACTCTCTGAAAATAAAAGAGGGACCCGGCCGAACGACTGTAACCTTTTTCATCTCTTCCGCTCCTCCCTGCCCCTCTCTGATCAAGTTACCCGACGACGTCGTGACATCAGCGACTTTTCCTATCCAACCCACCCACCCACCCAATCAATCCTCTCAGCCTTACGCCCGTCGATCGAGTTCGTTCCACCCCGAGAACCCGATCTGATCGTGATCTGATCATTCGGCAGGTAGCATCCGTGGATCGTGGAGCCCTGTAACCAACTACGTCAGAGACAATTTGACTCGGATCCAAACTTCTGCATCGTCCTTCCCAGAGTTTAACCCTACACTACCCTTTCTTCAGGCCAGTTCCTTTTCATGTCATCATCCCGCCGCCGCCCTCTCGCTCTCTTTCCTTTCTCTTCGCATCTCCAGGATATGACTGTCGCCGTTGAGAGTCATCATCTACCACTCCCCGACGTTATCTTATCATGGCCACTGTCGAACAGCCTCCTGTTCAGCGCATCCCGCGTTCCCGGTCAGCCCGGTTAGCAGATCAAGGTGAGTCTCGGTATCCCATGGGTGTACGTTGGGTCCTTCTGACGGGTACTCTGAATAGCTGCGACAGCTGCGCTTTATGTGACGCACCCAGAGCGCAGGCTATCCATCCGTGAACCCGCGGCGACAGCCGATACCGAACAACTCAGTAAGCTCTCTCTTCCTCCAATGCTATCGGGTGAGAATATCTAACAAACCATCTGTGCCTAGGCATCAAAGCGACAGGGTCCCGTCCCAGCTTCAGTCATGCCTCGGCGGTCGCTGCTCTGACCCATGCTAGGAATAGACAACTCGAGAAGCAGGCAATTCCTGACGTTCAGGCCCATCGAGGCTCGTTGGATGGAACCAGCGAGCATGGTTATAAGGCTGCGTTGCATGCCGTCCGAGAGGGTCGCCCCTCCGGATCAGTCGACCTGGGCAGAGGCATGTCGGTGACAGACCAAAGGGTCGAAGCCCAGCGTGGTCCAGCCCAGAAGGGAAGAGCCATAAATGCTGCATCGGGGGCCTTCAAGAGCAGGAACAGGGCTGACTCTGCACCGTCTGACGCGCCGCGTCGCGTGTCGTTCGCTGAAGATAGCGAGGCTCCTGGTGACATCGGTCATTCGATAGGAGTAGGTAAGCTCGATCGAGTGGCGAGTAACAACGCCCGGCTGTATACTGCTTCTCCGCCTGTCGCTCCCGAGGTGGAAGAGCAGCGCAAGAAAAGCGTCGTGCAGGCCGCTGCGATATCAATGGCGCAGGAGATGTACCAGATTACAGGACCAACGGGTGAGGGCGGGACTGGAGCGCCTCGGAAACAATCCGGACCGTTGCAGCAGGCGATAAATCTGCAGGAGACGGCTCAGAGGATTGCTGCAGAGAAGTTGGCTGCCATGCAGGATGATAATGCACTCTATCGAGAGTACTATGCTATTAATAAGGAGGAAGCCCGTTCCGACATTCCAACGCGGAGGCGGAGACTCTCTGTGGATTCGGACAGCACCTCGGGGTTCGACGTGGACCGGTCCAGGGAGATCAGATTTCAGATGTCCAGTCTGCGGTCGAGACTCGACGCAGTGGACGAAAAGCGAGAGACTGACCGGTCTATGCTACTGGAAGCTGCGAGGAGAAACGTGGACGCAAAAATGAGGGATATGGAAATGCGTGTCTATGCTGAAACCGGCCGTGCGCCGCCCTCCATGCAGAGAGAGTGGGAGGATGCGGCCCTGATGCGTGCCCGAAAGGATGTCCTGGGCGGAGAGACCGAGTCGATCTACGCAGACAAAGTCGATCTCGGGGCCAAGAAGTACATGGATATGGCCGATATTGAGGCCGTTGCCCGCTCGAGGTTGCAGCCCACCCTGAACGAAATCACAGATCGTGCGGAGGGCCAGAGGGCCAGGGAGTTGGAGAAACGCCTGGATGAAGAAGAAAGGGAAAGATATGAAGCCATCTACCGCGAGCGCGAGGCCGAGCTGAGAGCCGAAGAAAAAGAACAGAAAGGTATGATCCTGCTTTTGAGTTGACGGTAGGAGAAGTACTAAACGGAGAACACAGCCTATATGAAATACAACTCGAAGAACATGGAGGAGAAATCTTGGCCATGGAGGAGAAAATCCAGACGTACGTGCCCTTTATCCTTTTGCACACTGGCGCTCTGAGAGACCTCGCCGCCATTCGGGCCGTATGCAAGACACAGCTAACTCAATACAGCAGAAGACGAGCAAGCAGCCTTCGCTTCCGGTGCAGTCTCAGGGTATGGTGGCGCGGAGGCTAAGTCCGAGTCCAAGTTCAAATCCTGGTTTAGGGGCAAGCGTGGTTCCCGTTCTAGCGTGACCGCGCCTGATACTTCGAGGGAGACTGGACCGGCACAGGAGCCAGTCTCGAGCGCCGTCGGTGGAGAGAACCCTATTGAAAAGACCACCGAAGAGCCCGCTGCCGGTAGAGAGAACCCTGTCGAAAAAACCACCGAAGAGCCCGCTGCGCCAGTCCGGAAGGCTTCTGAAGGTGCCGAGAGCGCCCAGAATGCGTCTGCACGACAAGCCGCTGCCGTGACTGAAGGTCCTTCTGCCACTGAAGAGACGACCGAGACTGCTGAAACCACAGAGGCCCCCAAGGAATCCATCGAGGCCCCCAAAGAATCAACCGAGAGTGCCGCAGACGAGTCTCGGCGCGCGGCGCTTCGATCGCACCCCGTGACTGCCGACGAATTGACTGATATGCAGACGCGGCGGATGTCGTCCGTCGACGAGGATCAAGCGCAAGCCATGGCCCAGAAAGCACAGCAGAATACGGCGGACCACGCCAGCGACAAGCCCTCATCGCGACTGAAGTCCAGGCTCTCCAGAATGCTCTCGGGGGGATCCTCGGGATCGGGACTGGACGAGTCAGTCAAGGGTTACAACGAGGACGCCCAGACCGATGGCCAGAAAGGCACTCCCAGATATGCTCATGCCGTACCTGACGAGAGAGAACTTCTCCGCGAGAGTGCCACCGACCAAGGCTTGCCCGCTCCTGCTGCTGGGAAGAATATGACCAATGGCGCTGGACGGGAGTCGCGATTCTCAGAGGATTTGTAGTCAACCATTCGCTCATCTTGTTTCTTTTCTTTTCATTTTTTCTCCTTTTTTTGCCCGTGGATATTGGGGAGGGTGTATCTATGGTTTTAGTTTTTCACTCTGTCTGAATGGCAATCATGCCAGAGAGTATTGATGTTATTGTTCTTGTCGTCGTTCTTATCATCATTACTGTCTTCATGATATTGTACATTAGTAGTAATACTGCCTAATAGGATGCATGTTGTCTGTCCAAGATCAGTGAGGAGTATTATCATAAAACCACGAATTAATATCTAGACAAAGAATCCATCCCCACAGTTAAGCCCAGCTATGCGCAGCGAAAAACGGGGTAGTAAGTAGTTAGAAAAAACGTTGAGATACTATCTCCACTAGTAACCGTTAGTCAAAGAAAGGAAAAGGAAAAAGGAAAAAAGGATCTCCATTCTCCACCGCCATTTGCCATTTGCCATTTGACGCGCGCGCGTCTGCCGCTCCAACGAATGGAATAAAACCAAACCAACGAACCGCCGGGGCATCCATCATTCAGACTTGGGCCGGAAAGCAGGAGACAAGCGCAGACAACACATCTGATCCTACTTACTTATTCTGGGGCGAGGTTGTTTGCGAAGATACCTTGCTGTGTTGCGGATATAGTACTACCCCACGAGTCTCTACCGTATAGTCCATAGTGACTACTACAATTCTACCTAAGGATTTACCCCGGAGTAGTAGACGACATCTTTCATATAGAAAGAAAGAAAGCAAGATGAGAGCCTCCCACCCACGCCAGTCAAGCATTGACCTTGACTCCCCCGACCGGCCGTTCGACAATATCATCAATTTCCGGGATGTGGGCCGTTCTGTTAATCAGTGGTTGGGGAGACGGTATGTTTTATCTTCTCGTTCTCTCTAATATGGTGGTTGTTTTTGGTAAAAGGGCTAATGCTGGAGTGATGATGTAGGGTTTTAAAAGAGGGTGTGCTGTATCGGAGTGCGAGGGTATGTCTTCTTTCCTTTCTTTATACCATGTCATCTTACGATATTGTCATGTTTACTTTGGTCAATACTAACCAAAGCACAGCCCGATGACGCCTCCGAAAGAGACAAGCGACGCTTATCAGAGGAACTGCACATCGCCACAGTCATCGATCTCAGATCGAGGTATGTCCTACATACACACCCCGTTTAGACCCAACAGCAGTATGATACTCACCCGGTCTAAAAAGCACCGAACACCAAATGGCAACCGACAAGCGACGAGCCGAGAATGATGCCCAGCTAGAGAAGGAGGATCCGTCCGTTTCCTCTGATGCCGCCGCAGCGGCAACCCCAGACGAACACCTGGTGCAGCTCCCCGGCGCGCAATTGCACCTTGTTAGTCTGACGGGGAAGGCGTTTGAGCGGACCTTACTGTGGAAGTTGGATTGGTGGAATTTTTTGTATGCCCTCCTCCTCCTCCTCCCCCTCCTTTCTTCTTTCTTCAACGAACAGGAAGGAAGAGAGCTCCTAACAGCAAATAGCAAAGTCCTATCCCTAGCAGCATCAGGCTACCGTTCCGACGCAATCACCATAGTCGGCGAACAGGTGATGTCCCCGCGGGGACTAATCGGACTTGGTCAGGATACGCTGGATAGTAGCACGGTTGAGATGAGGACGTTATTTCACATCTTAGCATCGGATACTGCATCGTCGTCTTCAACGCCCACATCACCATCTTCAACATCGCCAACACCGTCTACCGACGGAGACTGTGACCGGACCCAACCCAGAGACGAAAGTGTCTACCCCCTCCTAATCCACTGCACGCAAGGCAAGGACCGCACAGGCCTCATCGTCCTCCTCTGTCTGCTCCTCGTGGCGGACGTCGTCCCCGAAGACGCCATGGCGGCGGACTACGTGCGCTCGGAGCCGGAACTCGTCGCTGAAGTCGACGAGCGGATGAAGGAGATCCGCAAGCTGGGGTTGTCCGAGGAGTACACGAAGTGCCCGGCGGGGTTTATTGGGGAGATTAAGCGCCATTTGCAGGAGGTGTATGGGGGTGTGGAGGGGTATTTGAGCTATGTGGGGGTTACTGGGGAGGAGGTGCGGAGGGTGAGGGAGGTTTTGCTTGCTTAGTCTTTCAAGGGACTTGATTCTTGGCTTTGGAGCTGGGTTGGTGCTGATGGTGCTTAGACTTGCGTGCTGGGATAGATAGATACTGGCTACTGATGTGTAACGCTATACATACTTAATGCTAATGACACGATCTATATCGCTGGTTATATCCACGTAGCTCTAGCTAATGGCACAGATGTTGACGTATTCACATGTTAACCACGAAGACAAAAATATAAACCAAAATAAACAGCAATTGTATCAAGATTAGACAATTAGATAAAACAAATGAGAGACTCCATGATCACTGGGTGACCATCACCGGGTATCTAAACAATTCATGAATGCGCCAAGATGCGAATTGACTGCTCGGTGGGAAGAATTGGCTAAACGCGAGCTCCACGGTAGTAATTGGCGTTCGGCCCCGCGCTATCCGTCGTGACCGGTTCCTCAAGTGTGACATCGGGTTGAGCGACCGGTGGCGCATTGGCCATGCCCATCTCCGTCCGCTTCTCGCCCTGAGGGACGCGGCGCCGCGTGCGCACTGACGGCAGCAGATCGACAACAAATGATAGAATATAACCGGTAAAGATGAACGCGATGACTGGTCTGATTAGCGCGAGTTGATACCTAGAAGGGGAATATCACATACCCCATTCCAGAACGGCGGCGGTGTTTCTCTGGCTAGCACCTTTCCGGCCGAGAACCCCGAACGCGATCGCGAGGGCGACCTCGACGATGATGAAGGTGAGCTTGATTACGAAGCTGGCAAACAGAACGCGGTGCTGAGAGCGGTAGAAGATGCCCAGACGAAGGTATTCGGCACAGATGAAGATTGCACTGATCAGATATCCGACCCTATATCGCTGTTAGAGAGGCCCGTGCAAGGAGAGAGATATCAGTACGCACAGGAACATGACGAGGAAGCCCTCGTGCAACCTCGAATGGCGCCATGTGTCAAAAATCGACAACAGAATGAGACCCAAGGCACCCGCAATCGAGAAGAAGATCGACAGACAAGCGCAGGTCTTGTCGAACACGCCCTTGTTCGACACCAACTGGCCGGCATGGCGTAGCCAACGTTCGGCAATGAAGGAGAGATCCAAAAACACCACGGTGATCACACTGCCGGCGACAAACAGGGGTTTCAAGCCTCGTGCTCCTATATCGGAAATATATCTGGTATGGCGCGTCAGCGTTGGGCGCTCGATCTTGGTGCGAGTGCGGGATAGGGAGGAACCCACGCGATAGTCTGTCCCTCTTCCATAGTACTATAATGCGGGGTCCCAATGACGGCCCAATTCCCCAACATGGCCAACAACATCGCTAAACTTGGTCAATTCCCGCATTGGAGGTTCCGGGAGCATACGGGAACCACCTACCTAACCACATGCATGCCGATATAACCGGGAAGATCCAAAAAGAAATTATCCACATTATGCCAGACCACGTCTAAGGATATAATGACGGTAATAATGATATAATTGAATATGTACGGGGACGCTCGACAATATTATACAAGGAAAGATGGTGAACCTAGGACGAGCGAGAAATTAGTTGAACAGTCCGAGCGAGTAGTATAGAGTGGGCGTTTCGGCTATAAAGGGCAAGGCGCCGGGAACAGCGGAAGTGGCTTAGATCAGGCTCACCTCAGACAGAGCTTATCAAAGACAACGAGTCGGGGGGGGGATTAGTCTAATTAATGGCGTGTATTAGGGTGATATATTGGGTTGAAGGGGGGGGGGAAAGAAAGAAAAATATAAATATGAAAAGAATGAAGGGAACAAAAGAAAGAGAGAGAGAGAGAGACTAAAGCACCAAAGCACTAAAGCAAAAGCAAGAAAATCCCAAGCCGCGGTCAGGCTGTGGAGAAACGAAGGAACAGGGAGAAGGAGAGGAGAGGAGAAGAAGATGAGGAGGCTGGAGTGGGCGGAGTTTTATGTTATTCCCGTTTGGGATCTGACGCCGGAGGATCAAGGCAGGCAATCAGGAATCCTGCCTTGGATTTTCCCAGGCAAGGGAGAGAGATGAAGCCGTCGGTTATCGGCAGGACCAGTCTAAACTATATCGGAAAGGGTAATAGTATTGGATTACATTGGAAAATTTTTGAATAAAATTAAATAAAATAATGGAAATTAAATGTGTAAAATTAAAATCAAATTAAATAATAAATAAGAGGGGCAGAGTAGGATTCTAACGGTTCAAGGTACCATGTTGACGGAGAGTCAACCATATCGACCATGGATGGCTAAGATCAATGTGGGCCCTCGTGCTTAGTCGACGTCATCCATCTGGCTCCTGATCCATATTTGCTGCGAGTTGATATATTAACACGCGGTTATCTGTACACTGGAGATGCTTTCAACCTGCGTTGTCGTGGCAGACAGTAGATCCCCTGCGTCTTTCAATTCTTATCAATCTGCCCCCCCTCTGATCGTCGAGGTAAGTATACCGTGGAGAACAGATACGGTTGCATATTCATGTTTCTGGTTACCTTGGCTCAATTTAAAAATAGAGATAAAATTAAAAAATCTAACTTCAAATCAAGGTGAATTGAAAAAGACGAGAAGATAAATGATATTTAAAAATAAGAGATAGAAACTTAAAATCCTAGTCTATACTAAACTCCACCATTTTTTTATGGCTTGTTAAAGCTCCCATGGCTCCATGCCCCGCCAAGAATACTGCAGTGAAAGACACGACATTAGAGACAAACGATCAAACCATGTGGGAGCTGTCACTCGAAAATCCCGAAATATCAATGCAAGGAGCTTAAACGAAGACACTCCAAAGGACGATTGCTGCGCTAGCGGTCCCCTCGAGTCGTCGCACGCGGCGAAGATGGGCTCGTGGGCACCTTCCGCTCCATCACCTCCACCATCTGCACCTCATCACCACTGTCGTCGGAATCACTGTCCACTTCGCTGGATCCCTCGTCAGGGGAACCCTCGGTGGTATTTCCTGGGCCAACACTTGAGGCTAACGGACCGCGCATGCCGCTAGGGGGCCAATCCCCAGGACCGGCCGGATGGTTCGACATGTACGACCCGGGACGGCCAGGGGGTCTCGCGCGAGCATCTCGCGGGACCGGCATTGGATACTGGACCGGATCTCCCATGTACGGTACCTGCCACGGGGGCACCCAATGAGGGTGGTCGGGTAGAGGGCGTGGATAGGCAGCACTCGGGAATGGCATCACTGGATAGCCATATTGACCGTCCAAGTGGTGTTCGGTGGGGTACGGTGGCGGGCGCGGAGACCGAGGTGACGCGTTGGTTGACTGAGTTCGTGAGGCTGGAGGCCGCTTGGAGGGTGGGGTGACAGGTGCATTCCCCGCAGACCAAGGACCGAAGATATCGCTGTTATCGGCCAGACCGGGATGTCTCGCGGGCTTGCCCTGCGATGCACTCGACCCACGGGGCCGTAGCCCACTCTTCCCTGGAGCCCCCTTGCGCAGACCATCCGTCGGTTTCATACCTCGATCGACGGGGGACGCCATCGGCATACTCGTTCTCCGGTTGAGATCGACCATGCCGTTGGTTTGCAGACGCTTGCGTTCTAGCGCCTCAACTTCCCGTTTCGATAATCGCACATTTTTCTGTCCGCAAGTTTGTGCCCGTCGAATCCGTTCCAAAGCACTATCGACCATGCGTTCCTCCTTGTCCTTCATAGCCAGTTGAACAGCATATGCCACCGTACTATCCACATCATCATACAAGGCATAGTCCACCACGTCAGCAGGCCCAGGGTCCCCCCGGTATTTGTCGTATCCCAGATTCCGCCTCCGCCACGTGGCTCCTCCATCCCCGTCCACGTTATTCCCCATCGGTCTCGCCGACGACATGCAGTTGTCGTATGGAAGAAAGCCATCGTCCTCATCGATCTCCTGGATTCGTGAGTCACCATCCACCCACGGAGTCCCCCATCCCCTGGTCTGTCTCCCCTGTCGTGCCCCCGGTGGTCTTCCCCATCGGGGCACATCGTAAGGAGCTCGCGGCCGACCACCTAGACCGCCTCCTCTGAAAAAGCATTCTCGATCGGTTTATCCATCAGGGCGGCGTGACCGCAGACCGTCACGCCCGTCGCACCAATGAGCCACAGCACCGTCGAAATCGGTGAGGCCCAGAATCCCAGAGGGACCGCGACACAGACGAGACCGGTATAAAGCTGGGAGGTATTCAACTGGGCAAACCCCAGGTTCAGATCGCGGCCTTCCAGCTTTCCGATCCCGTAGAGACCGCCGGTGACCAGGATGATGACGAACAGCAGGACGGGGTTGGTCAGCAAACTGTAGATGCTGAGCATCACAAAGACCACGGCATAGTTGCTGGAAAAGTAGCCCAAGTTGTAGTTGACACGGCTCTGGGCCTCACCGAAGTTGGCGGGTTTGGACAGACGCTTGAAGTCCAGGAACTCGGACACCGGGCGGAGGTTGGCGAAACGCGACCCGAGGGATTGAGAACGGACGCTATTGAAACGGTCGCCGAATCGCGAGGCGAGCGCGTCGAAGGGGATCTGAATCGGACTCATTGTAAGGGTGATGAAAGATCACAATACTGCGATATGTAGAATCGGTAACTGGGTGTGGTTGAGAGGGAGGAGAGGGAGAGGCGAATGAGATAGATCAATCAAGGTGGAACGTTGTTGGTGGAAGGAATCAGACGGCAAGTGGAATAAGAATAAAATTGGGGGGGGGGAAACCCAAGAAAATAAAGGGGGCCCGGGTGTTGTCAGCCAGGAACGGGCTTAGTTGGCCCCAAGAAATGAAGACAGGAAAGCGGCGATGTTCTGTCGTATTTTATTTGGTTCTTCCAGAACGGCCCCTCCCATCGAATCAATTCGCCCCGTCAAGAAGCTAATGCTTTGAACTTATAGCCAGAAGTACAAATATCTTTGATAGAAGCTTCGTAGCAAATGTGCTCTCCAAACGATCCAAAGTGCACTGCTTTCACCAGTTTCATGGACCCGACCGGAGGAAGTCTACCAATGAATGGCGGACTAAGAATAGAAGGTGGATGTGGGTAAGTCCGCTGGTTCTGGGCCTTGTCCTGCTGAGCGCGGAATTGGCCTGGCGGGAGATGTACCAGCTCAAACAACGCTCAACTGATCCTCTTGCTTCGAGAAGCACCGCCTAACAACAGATAATAAGAAGAAAAAATTAAAAAAGAAAAAGAAGAAAAGGAAGAGAAAGACAATTTATCCAAAGCCACAGACTATCCGGTCGAGAACAAAGGAATTTCTCCCATCTTGCCCATACATTGATATGTGCCGGAGGGGGAAACGTCTGGCTGTCCTGGATGCATGCATACAAAATTGGGCGGCGGGTCGAGGGAAAATGGCCGAATTTAAGCCATGATGGCTGCTCCCAATGCTGTTCGAGTTTGCTTCCGTTTATTATTCACATGGTACTTCCTACTGTTAGGCATGATTCCTATCGACTCAATGCAGAATCATAATCTATTCTTCCCCTCATCAGCCTTGCTCCAGTCGCCTTGCCTGGGCGTGAGTGGCCCTGTCCGCAATCATTGGTCCACGTTGGTTGTCTGGACTCTGCAGTAGATCAGGCTTGGTACATGATCGATGAGTATGATGAATTAGATGTACTTCAAATGTACGAATATGCCTCAACATCCATACCTGGATATTGAGTTCATCAGGAGTAAACTCTCCTACTGTTTCGAACAGCCATGGATGATCTACTTCGTTATTCGCCCGTAATTACCGAGTATGCAGCAAGATTCCATGGTGTTGCATTCTGACCGCCTTTGTATCCATGACAGATCACATTGTTGTCGCCTGAAGATTGCCTGAGAGGACCCAATGGAAACCCACCTTACCACTTCGGGCCTTAGGCCATGAATTAAATACGCGTCTGGGGTATTATCAGCGATAGGCTCGTACGCAATACTATTTTCATTGTGAACACCTCAGCGTCATTGTCTGCATCCAATCGAACTGTCAATTCCCTCCCTTTTCTTTCTCCCCCCCCCATTCATCTTTCATTGGGTCTTGCGGTCTTGACCGCTCTCCCATTGAACCCCCGACTGCTAGACCTTTCAAGATGAAGGTGCCTACTCTTCATCTGTTCGTGCTCGCGACCCTGGTCATCCTTGCAGCGGCGTGGACCAAAGAAGGTCGGTAACTCTATTTGTCTTTTATGCTTTGTGGCGATGCAATTGTCCCTCTAATATGTTCCTTTGTAGATCATGAAATCTTTAGCATACAAGATGAAGTGTCCGCCGCTGAGGGCGCCAATGTCACCTTCTACGGTATGTTTTGAACCCACACCCTCGTGGCCAGACCGACTATTCTAACATCATCGATATAGACTTCCTAGAGGTCAAACCCAATGCCAACCAGGATGAGCTGAACAAGGCCTACCGCAAGAAATCCAGACTCCTCCACCCGGATAAAGTCAAACGGTCCTTCATCGCCAACAGCTCCAAGGACAAGAAGAAGGCCAACACCAAGACCCCTGGCGTCCACGTCAACCAAGGCCCGTCCAAGAAGGAGATCGCAGCCGCCGTCAAGGAGGCCCACGAGCGCTCCGCTCGTTTGAACACCGTCGCCAACATCCTCCGTGGCCCCTCCCGCGATCGTTACGACCACTTCCTGAAGAACGGCTTCCCCAAGTGGAAGGGCACCGGATACTACTATTCGCGATACCGTCCTGGTCTGGGCTCCGTGCTTGCGGGCCTGTTTCTGGTTTTCGGCGGCGCTGGCCATTACGGCGCTCTGGTTCTCAGCTGGAAGCGCCAGCGGGAGTTCGTCGATCGGTATATCCGTCAGGCCAGGAGAGCCGCTTGGGGAGACGAAACCGGCATCCGGGGCATCCCGGGCATTGATTCCACTCAACCCGCCCCAGCTCCCGCCCCCGAAGCGGGCGATGCCGCAGCTGCCATGCCGATCAACCGTCGGCAGAAGCGCATGATGGACCGGGAGAACCGCAAGGAAAACAAGAAGGGGAGCCGCGCAACTCCCCGCGCCTCAGGCACCGCGACACCCACTTCCGAGACCGTGGAACCCACCGGCGAGAGGAAGCGCGTGGTTGCTGAGAACGGCAAGGTCCTGATTGTCGACTCTGTCGGTAACGTGTTCTTGGAAGAGGAGTCGGAGGAGGGCGAGCGCCAGGAGTTCCTCCTTGACATCGAGGAGATCCAGCGCCCGTCCATCAGCGACACGATGGTCTTCCGCGTCCCTATCTGGTTCTACTCCAAGTCTGTGGGCAGACTGTTTGGATCTTCGGCCGTTGAAGACGTCGCTGCTGATGCTGGCGACGAGTCGGCTGAGAGCGCGGACTCCCCCGTGGAAGAATCGAGCAGCTCCGCCATCGCGCCCAAGAGCAAGTCGTCGAAAAAGAGGGGAAAGCGCTCGCAAAAGTCTTAATTGTATACAAACCGGATAATCGTGCCTCGAGGTCTGGTGTGATTCCCTTCTGGTCTATTTTTTGTCCCGTGTATCCATAACGAGGGTTCTTTTCCATGTTGTTTCTTGTATAAAAAATATATTAGGTATCTTGAAATGAACAGTGATGGACAGTGATATCCTTTCTCATGATCACACAGAAGCTCGCAGAAATCAGTTCTATGTCGGTGGGTTGGACGCTATAGACCAAAATCGGTGGTAGTAAAAAGACTAGGTAATCGTTTACAAGTATAGGACAACAAATGTATATATAAATCAAGAATAAACTTTCATCTAAAACCACAAAAAGTAATCGCGCTCTTGAGCGATTTAATGAATCGAAAGTAAGCCGGTAATGAGTGAAACCGGAGATATGTCATGTCGTCATCATCATCGTGATCATACATGATCGTTCTCATCACATAAAGCACGTGGAAACTTCAGCCCTGGAATATGTTTCGCTGGTGATTCCTGGGGACTGTCCCTTCCTTCTTTATTTCTTCCTTCTTTCTTTCTTTCCTTCTGTCTTTCTTTCCTTCTTTCCTCACTTCTACTCTTGCGTATTTGGTCGACTATATAAACATCTTCGCGACGCTCATCAGCCCCTTGAGATTGTCTGCCATGGTATTCTCGCCGCCCCTGGAGCCATGCCCTCCATGTCCTCCATGCCCCCCAAGGCCCCCAGAGCCTGCCAGACCTCCCAAGCTCTTGGGTATGCGAATGCCAATCATGCCCAGCAGCTTCTGCAACACGCCGCTGGTAAGCAGTGGAATGACTACCATGATTAGGACCTTGAACGGATGGCGACGCGCATAGTCATAGATGTCCCGAAGCAGGCGTTTGATGTAGCGCACCACACGGTGCACGAAGCCAGATCGGGGTCGCGCACGCCGCGATGAAGACGAATACGACGAAAAGACGGACGGGCTGGAGCGTCCGCCGCCGCCGCGCGTGCTGCCACCGCCTAGGCTGAAAATCGACGGCGCTGAATGTCGCGCGTGATGCGTGGAATAGGTCGACCGGCGAGAAGGTGAGCGTCGGCGGACGTAGTAGCCGGACGAGGAAGATTTTCCGTCGAACCAACCCATCTTGAAGGTATTGATTGGTTGCGATGACGCCTTTGATGGAGTTGGGATATCGCGAATACAGTCAAGATTCTGGGCCTTCTTGTTCGGAAGAGGGGGTAATTGACGACGGACGTCCTCGATCTCAGTGGCAGAAACTGCTAGAACAGACCACAGGAGAGTCCTTGCGTTTCAGATTCGCAGTACGATGTCGGTCAATCAGAAAGGAGAGGCGGAGCCACTTGCTGCAGATGCAGTATGCACAAAAGAGCTGCAGTTCTAGGCTATTTGTTGCATTGGCGGTCCCCGCAACCAAAATTAAACAGCGACACCGGACGCTCCGTGGCTTCTTCGTAAGATGCTGTACAATCGGCGCGAAAGTGGTAGATTCCCAATTAAATAGCAGATGACGGGCGCCGTAGTCGGGTTGTCAATGTACGTAGGCAGTTGTCAGAACCTATTGTACAGTTTCACAAGGTAAAGAATTAAGAGCTTCCGGAGGACAAAGTCGTGTCCAGTCCAGGGGAGAAAGAGTGTGTAAGCTGAAAAGCCTCCATCGTGCAGGAGTGTGTCCCAATCAGAATAGGCGAATCTGAGTGAGTACACTGAGTAGGAATGGTGTGTCTCGAGTGCATGTCGGAAAGTGGGTGGCTGGTGATCCAACATCCTCTCATTGGTGGTGTTGCCCAGGGGCGCCTCCAGCCGCTCTGGCTGTCCTTCACAGTACTTTCTGCCTCTGCCGGGCTCGAGCGTCGGTCGAGGCTTTGCTCGTGTCTCTGCCCCAGGCAGCAAGAGTGGGGCTGACGTCATTCGGTCTTTTGTGGTTGTCGCCTTTCAATCGTCATGTCTGCTGGACTTCATTCTCGTGAGATTTCAATATCGCTATTAGAAGATTCTGGCTTATCGTTATATTTATCTACCTGACAGACTAAGCATCATTTGCTTACAGTTGTTCACCCGTGTCATCAAACAACATACTACTACAGATCCTGATTAGTACAATATGCCGAGTAAGCACAAGCAGATCTTCTATGACTATAATTCTCATGCTTACATTTCGATAAACAGAACAACCAGATTACTGTAAGTACTGGCAATACCGATTTCGCGCCCGTTCGATAAGAAGAGACATCTGGAAACTTTCTAACTCATCTCTAGACAAGGTCTTAGGCGTGTCCCCCAACGCAACGCAGCAGGAAATCCGCAATGCGTACAAGAGGTAACATTTACCTCAGACTTGGCATTTATACTACTACGTTTGCGCTGACCACAACATGCATAGGGAATCACTCAAATCGCACCCGGACCGGGTCCCTGTCGATTCGCCCGAACGACCTGCTCGGACGCGTAAATTCCAAGAAATCAGCGATGCCTACTATACTCTGTCAAATGAATCCCGCCGGCGAGAATACGATGCCATGAGACAATTTGGGGAATATGCGGAGGAACCTGAAGAGGAGGCACCTCGGCCTGGATGGGGGAGTTTCCCATGGTCTGCTTTCGGTTTCGGCACCGGCACCGGCACCGGCACGGCGGACAGTGAGCAACGAGCCTCTGATCAATTCGGATCTATATTCGAAGAGATGTTACGTGAGGAAGGCCTTGCCAGCGAAAGCGAGGATGCAGATGGACAGAGGCGTGTCCGGCCTACCTCCCGTTTCTGGTCTATCATAGGTGGGGTCAGTGGTGGTGCACTTGGGTTTATCATGGCAAATACTGCAGGCGCCTTTGCGGGTGCAGTAGCTGGAAACCGACTTGGTGCTGTTCGCGATGCCAAAGGCAAAAGCGTCTATGATGTCTTCTTGGATCTTCCGCAGGATGGCCGGGCACGTCTTTTGAGTGAACTAGCGGCCAAGGTCTTCCAATCTACCATGGGTCGATAGACACAGATTTACAGCGGATCAAGTACTTTCGTGTTGGTTTTGGATGTATCTAAGCATATGTGTCACGGGGAGCGATGAGCATACTTGCTTCATATAGTCTGCCTTTGTCTTTTTTTGATTGTTCCAAGACCACGCGGTAATTTTTTGTTCACAAACTTATCGGCATCAATTTGAAAGATGTGTAGTATTGATACTGGCATATTGAATAGACATAACTGGGATGCATCTACTCTGTAGATACTGCCTAGATATTTGGACGGTGTCGACGAGCCCTCACTCAAGTGACGCACCTCCCAGTGGGTCACACTTAAACATTGGAATGGATACAGACCACTCCCGATAAGCCGGATTTAGAATAACCCGACAGTGAGCGGATCGTGTTATCACCACGTGATTTCATGCGATAAGTCCATTGATGATGGTCTTCATTCATTGATCCTTCGTACACGTTTCCATTATGGTTGGACTCGGACATCTTTACATCTAGGAGCAGGTCTGGTGAGATGAAGTCTATTGCTGTGTGATGGCTGTGGCGAATGCACGTATTGCGCATTTAGGTGAGATCATTTCTCAATGTTGCAACGAAAGTCGGACTCAATAATCACTAATAATCTCCTGCAGGCGCTGATGTCCTGAATAACCTGGCGGCTGCCTTCATGCGACATGAGGAATCCAGCGATAATGAACCACCCGGGAAGCGTCGCAAGACAGTTGCAGCTCCCCGGAGCTTGAGAGATCTAACACATACGCCACTTGGTTCTGTTCCTTTCGGGTATATACCTCTGGCACGCTTCTCCTTGTATCTGGTACTGAACCCGGTCAATTGCTCGTGTTTCTTGTCGTACCATTGAGATTAGCTACTAATGAAAGCCTTCCTCTGTATAGGACTTTGCGCACACTGTCTCGTTGCCACCTGGTATTGGAAGCCCCGTCGCTGTTTTCATCGAAGTTGCAGAGAGCTCTCACGGGGCCACTCCGAACTCCCACCGTATAGGGTCTAGGCAGACCTCAGGTGACTGTTTCAAGCTACGGTTGACGACTGTGTCGGATAAAGAGGTATTCCTTGACATCACGTCCAGTGATCCAGAACTAGTCAAGTTTGGAGAGAACCTGGAGCTCGCCAGTGGTCTTCCTTGCGGTGATCGATATGGCACAAAAGTACCAACTGCGTGTTACGTCTCTACGCTTTTCTATCTGCCTGAAAACAGTTGCTTTCGCCTCGAAACAACATTGCTTTGGAAAGATTCCCTTGAAATCTTACAACAACGCCGTCTGACACAAGAACAATACCGTGTATTTTGCAAGTATGCTTTGCAGGGTGATGATACTACGCCAATAGGAGGGTCCCAGTCGCGCAATCGAAAATCGTCAGAGTCTTCTTGGTCGCCACACGATTTCTACCAGAACGTTTATGTCCCACCAATAACCCCACAATCTTCGGAGGAGATAAAATGCCATATGATCGAGTGCCAACTATTCCCATTCCAAAGGAGAGCGGTTAGATGGCTTCTTCAAAGGGAGGGCATGGCACTCCAATCGGATGGCCGTGTGCTTCCTTCCAGGCACCCCTCGAATGACTCGCTACCTACGTCTTTTCAAAAGTTCACCGATGCAGACGGGCGTGTTTGCTTTTCCAGCCATCTGTTTTTAGTTGCCACCACTGACCTCCATAACTGGTACGACGCGGGAGAGTATCTGAAGGGGGGCATCTTAGCCGAGGAGATGGGATTAGGGAAGACAGTTGAGATGATCAGTTTGATCTGCCTCAACAAGCGTTCACTGAGTTCTGAATTGGGTTTGAACGGTTCGAATGGCGGCTTGGAACCATCGGGGGCGACGTTGATTATAACCCCTCCTGCAATCCTCGAACAATGGGAGCAAGAAATCCGGTCGCACGCACCAGGCCTCCGCGTAACTCATTATGAAGGTATCCAGCGGCACAAGACGATGTCTAATCAAGAGTTAGTCAGCTTTCTTGTGGATCACGATATCGTACTTACTACTTACAATGTCCTTGCCCGAGAGGTCCATTATTCTGGGGATGCCCCAAAACGCGATCTACGGCACGAGAAAAGGTTTGAACCAAGGAAATCACTCCTGGTTCAGATCTCTTGGTGGAGGGTTTGCCTTGACGAAGCTCAAATGATTGAAACTGGAGTCAGTAACGCAGCAAAGGTTGCCCGTTTGATTCCTCGCCAAAATGCTTGGGCAGTGACCGGAACTCCTCTTCGCAGAGATATTACCGACCTGCTTGGACTCTTGCTTTTCCTCCACTATGAGCCATTCTGTGGAGTTTGGAACAGATTATGTCACTTCTTTAAACCAACACTAGCGCAAATAGTCCACAGCACTGCAATCAGGCACAACAAAGATAACGTTCGGGACGAGCTTCGACTGCCACCTCAGAAGAGGATCGTTCTCACAGTTCCTTTTACTGCAGTTGAAGAGCAGCGATACGGGCAATTGTTCGAGCAAATGTGCGAAGAGTGTGGTCTTGATTACACGGGTGCTCCCGTTACCGATGATTGGAGCCCTGATGACTTTTTGGTCATTGAAAGGATGAGAAGCTGGCTTGCCAGACTTCGACAAACTTGTCTTCACCCTGGGGGAAGTCACCGCCGAGGACTTGGAACGGGAGGCCCTCTACGATCCGTGAATGAAGTTCTCGAGGTCATGATTGATCAAACCGATTCACTGGCTCAGGCAGAGGAACGTACTCTCCTGTTGTCCCAAGCACGCCGCGGGCAATTACTAGAGAATGCTCTGCACCGACAGGAGGCTCTTGACGTGTGGACCAAGTCATTGGAGAGAGCAAATGCCATTGTCGAGGAATGTCGAGAACGGCTGAATTCGGAATGTGCAAAAAATGGAATTAGAACCCCGAAGGTTGATGACGACAGCGCATCGGCCGAATTAAGCGACAATGAGGGCAATGAGGTGGAGAAGAATACTCGTGTAGGCACATACCGCCAAAGACTGCGCTTTGCTCTCGACGTTCAGCATACTTGCGTTTTCTTCACTGCAAATGCCTACTACCAAATCAAGACGGATCCAAACCTTACCACGCCTGATACCGACAAATTCAAGTCTCTGGAAAAGTCCGAAATGGAAGCATATGAAAGTGCGAAACTCATCAGAAAAGAGATGTTAGCTGATGTCTCGAGAAAGGCAAGCCGTTATATGAGGAAAATAAGAGAAAAGCAAAGGACACAACAGTTCGTGAAAATTCCCCAGATGAACCCTGAGCTTTATAGCAGTGGTTTAGAATCACATCGGGTTCTCGACAGATTTGAAGATTTTTGTGAGGCTTTGAACGGACACGCTGTTCAATACGATATGTGGCGTCAGATTATGATCAAGCTGCTTTCACGCTCATTGATAGACCAGGAAGACGACTCAGAGCTCGAAGGCGACGAGTACGAAAAATCTACGAAACTTCAAGACGAGATGTATGTCTACATGGAAGCTCTGCGTGCCATGTTTGCCGATCGGAATGATGCTCTCACCGGACAGAAAAATACTCTAATCGCCCATGAGGTCAAAATGGGCATCATCCAAGCACAAAAAGGCGAAGGCCCTTCTCCGAAGCTTTACCTGGAGACTATGAATGCTCGTAGTGATATCAAGCCAGAACCTCAGCTCGGTTCGCTTCGGGGCATCATCAGCGAACTTCGTAGCCTTGCCACCTCCCTTGAGTGGCAGGCGAACGAGGGTAGTTCGCGAGCTCGTGCTGAGCTGGGGCTTGTCACTTTAGTACTCAAACATGCTAGCAATATGGCATCCGAACAAAACAAGGCTGCCTTGAATTTGAGCAAGGAAGTGGAGATGTTTCGGGACACAATGAACCACCGCTTGGAGTATTATCGTCAGTTACAGCGAATTTCAGATACTGTCGCCCCATATGACGAAGAGAGTGTCGGAAAGCCGCTGAATGAAGCGGTCTTCGCTGCTCAACTGGAGCAAGAGCGCATAACCGCCGAAAAGGTTTCTTCCTTGAAGGCCAAACTGCGTTACCTTCTACACTTGCGAGATGAATCTGGTTCGGACGAGTCCTCAAGGATATGCATTATATGCCAGTCGGGCTTTGAAATCGGTACGTACAAACAGCTCTTACCTTGGAAAGTATTCGGTTCTTTTTCGTCTAATTATTCGTAGGCGTATTGACGGTTTGTGGACACAAATACTGTAAAGAATGTTTACAGTTGTGGTGGAGTCGAAGTCGGACCTGTCCAACATGCAAAAAGCGATTAAAAGCGAACGATTTCCATCAGATCACCTACAAACCCCAAGAATTCGTCGCCGAAGAAGAAAAGCCCTCTATGAAGATGGGATCTGAACGTCTGAGAAAGAATTCTATATACACTGACATTAGCTCAGGGACACTGAGCGAAATCAAGAATATCGACCTCGACAGCTCCTTTGGTACGAAAATCGACACCCTGGCGCGTCACATCTTATGGTTGCGCGAGCGTGACCCCGGTTCAAAATCTGTCGTGTTTTCTCAATATAGGTATTTTCTTGGTATCCTCGGATCGGCGTTCAAAAAATTCCAGATTGGATATAGCACTTTTGATAATAAAGACGGCATACACATGTTCAAGACTGATCCCTCGGTATGACTTATCCCCGCTCTTTCCGTTTTCTCTCTCGAAGGCCGCGAGACCATGTACTGACAGCATTGTTCAGGTTGAATGCTTTCTTTTGCACGCCGAAGCACAGTCGTCCGGTCTTAACCTTGTCAATGCTACCCATGTGTTTCTCTGCGAACCGCTGGTAAATACGGCAATCGAGCTTCAAGCAATAGCCCGTGTGCATCGGATAGGTCAACGTCGACCTACCACGGTTTGGATGTATCTAGTTTCGGATACCGTTGAGCAATCGATCTACGAACTTTCCGTTTCTCGCCGCCAGGATCACATTATCCAAAAAGAAAGACAAAGAGAGTCTCATTCAACCATGTCCCAGCAAGGTGACACGGCCTTCGAAAAGCATGTCACCGAATCTACAGTGTCCTCAAAAGACGGTACGAATATGAACGTTGCTGTCACCGAAGTCGCTATCGACTCAGCAAATTCCTCAGAGATTCAAGATGCCCCACTGTCTAGATTAATGGCTGGAGGTTCGGGAGGAGAAATCGTGAAGAAAGATGATCTATGGCAGTGTCTTTTTGGCAGGACAAGCAAGACAAAGGAAGCTTTATATGGCTCAGACAACGCCCACAGGGAAGTGGCAAGGTTTCTCAGAGGAGAAGCAGCAGAAGTGCGGCGGACAAATCCCACTTCTCCATGAATTTACTTGATATCTACGACATATCTACTACATTTGTTTTGCTTTTTGGTTATGATTAGATGATAGCGCCTCAGTCATACTAAGATACATGAATGAGATCATGAAACTTTTCGGTCCAGGCAATAAATCGATATGTGTGTATCTTGTACCAAATATTTTCTGCGATTATTCTCTGTCCAACTAGGCATTAAGCTGGTCGAGTTTAAACTGTAAATAAATTTGTCTCCTGTGAATTGACCGGATTTGTAATTAATTGTGCACTGGTGTGCATATAATGACTAATAATGCGGGATGTTAGTGAGTGAGTTAGCGTCGCGGCCTCATAAGCTCTACTCTGCCTAATGACGTGAGTGCATCTTCAACCTGGAGCGCGAGGGGTGTTATAAATTCACTAGCTTCTTACCTCTTCGTTCTAACCCAAATCTATCTACTCTCGCAAAGTCTTCAGGTCCAATGCTTTGAGTTGTTCAGTTTGATCCCTTTGTTGACCCTCGGAGGATATGGCTTCAGACTCCACGTCAGCGAGCGCCGAGGCCCGCGAGTTGAGTTTAATATCGAAGGTGGAACTGAGAATTGCCCTGGCAGACACAGATGCCAAGCTTGATTCCCTGCTCAATACATATCTGGCGCCTCTACTGCTGAAGCTTGGATCAGAGAGTCTTGCGGTTCGCAATAAAATAATCAGTGTGTGCCAGCATATTAACACTCGGATTCAAGCACCGTCCATTAAGCTCCCTGTCACGGCTTTATTGAAGCAGTTTAAGGAACAGAAATCCCAGCTCATCAGGCACTTTGATCTGGTATACCTTCAGCAGGGTATCGATCGATTAGGCCATGACGCGAGAATAGAATTACTTCTTCCATTGCTTCAGGGGATCTCGGAGATAGGCACATCCCCGAACCAGGCAGCCATTGTGTTCAACCTTGTCTTGCGACTATTACCGCTGCTTAAGCTTCCCCCGAGAGAAAGTAAGGACGATCTGCAGCTTAAGGAGCGGCTAGGCCTTTCTGACAAGGATACTGCCTTTTTGTCTACCTGGTTCAAGAAGCTCCTTATCCTTTCCCCTGCGGATAAGAATTCCACCACCTGCCCGGGACTATCCCCTGCAGATTACGCTTTCTTGAACAGGGATGCACCTGTGGCTGAGGCATGGGACCCGTCTTCAAGTGGGGGATTGAACCTTACAGAGACCAAAGTCACCAGTTTGAGATTCCTCTCAAGCGCAGCGTTCACGGATTCTGAGCGTTTTTTGCCTGCTCTGATCGCATCGTCTGATGCCAATTCGCGACTCTCGGACTTGGGCGAGGAGATTTTGAAAAGATTCATCCCAAATCTTGAAGATGCCAATGTCGTCGACGAGCTGTATACGCTGTATTTCGGAACAGGGTCCTCTGATGGTGCGCCCCCAGCGCGCACTTCTCTGCAGATCAAGATCTTATCGGTCCTTGGAAAGTCGATCCAGGCTACCAAGGAGCCTGGACGAGTACTTAGACTCATAGAAGAGGGCCTCCTATCCGACACCGCAAGGTCCTCGCAGGGGCTGCAAGCCTCGAAGTTGCGCACTCAAATCTTTACCTTCACGACATGGGTGGTTCGCATGGGGTCGCCATCCGTTCTCAAAAAGATGGCGCCCAAGGTTATCGCAGGATTGATGGATTTCATTCAGTCTCAGGGATGGCCCAGCCCCGGAGCCTCTGGACAAAGGCTCCCTTCCACGGATTTGAGTTTGCGAGGTCTCGCCTACGAAAGTATCGGTATCTTAGTTCCGAAGGTCGATTTCCAATTGAAGGATGAGGAGGATGCTTTCTCAGATTTCGACCTTATCAAATGGCTTTTCACATCCTTGAATTGTGATGATTCGAGTCCTCAGATGTTTGTCAGTATTGAGCAAGCCTTAGGAAGCATTTTGAATTCCTCGGTGGATACTCTGGATCAAAGTCTCCAAGAAAAACTGCGTCCCTTTCTGGTTGGTCAAATGAGCAATATCCAGGGGGCAGACGATCCAAACACTGGTTACAGACTTGTTCGTGGTTCTCATTACGCGACGGTGCGTTTTGCCAATAGGTTCTTGCCTTACAGCGACGTTGTGGCTCGGTGGATCGATCTCATGGCCGTTTCCCAAGGGTCAGACAAGCTACAAGAAATTACGGAAGAAGGGAGGAAGGGTCTACACCCTTACTGGTATCGGCTTTTGAACCCCAGTACGAAGAAACAGTCTTCTGCTCCCCAATCAACCAGCTCAAGTGATCGGTGGTCTGATTTCCCGAGATTCTCTGATGCGGCCCGATTTCTACTTGGTACTACGGACTCAAATGGGGTGCCCGGGCTTTCTGCGACTCAGATATTGTCGGGACCCTACAACAAGTCGTTTACGCCGACGATCGAATTTTTGCGGAACATCCTGCTTTCGGAGTCATTCTCGGCTGCTAATATCAGCATGAACATAGAGCAAGACTGGGATGTGAAGCTTGATGTGCTCCTCACGTCCGATGAACAAGCTCGGAGTGCGGTGAAACAATACACTCGGGCTTCAGACAAAGAGGCCGTATTGCTATTCCTAGCGGGTGCCTTGTCAGGATTCGCTGGACAGGGTAGAAAAAGCCTACGACACTGCGGGGATTACTTTGTCAGTGTTGGCTCGTTGGCGTCGGACGACATAGTTGGGGCTATAGTTCCCCAAGTGCTGTCATTGAGCAAACCGTTGAATAGTAACGACCAGGCGGTTCAGGATACCGCCGCTCGTGCGACGGGCATCTTGGCCTCTCACCCTGCGTTTTCTGAGGAAGGTCTGAACGGACTCGTTGCTACTATGTCAGGTCCTTTGGGATCGTGGAGATCCGCCATTGGCGAAGAGGTGCTTAAGGTCCGGGGCTCTGTACTTGGACTGTCATACTTGTTTAGCAGGCTTGCATTCCGCAAGATGACTGGTAAGCTATCTGAGGCCATGCTAAACGACTACCTCGGCGTGGTCTTTGACATAATCGAAACCTCACGCGACTCTCTTCTCCGGCGTTCAGCCCAAGTTGCGCTCGGACAGATAAGTCTTTCTGGAATTTTGTCAACCGAGCTACTATCTGAAGAGAGATGGGTGGCTATCAAAGACAAATTGGTATCCGATGCGAAGGCTGAAAACGAGGCAGCTATCAAAACAATAGGGCTTCTGACGTTGCCTTTTTCAAAGGATGGACACGACAATACAAGATTCAGAGAACTGCTAGATGCTCTTTATGGTCTACATGAAATCCGCAGTCCTGAAGTTCACTTTTCCATTGGCGAGGCGCTGAGCAGCTCTGCAGCCGGATGGAACTCGAAATCCTTGACCACAGACTTTGATGTCGATGAAGAGGTGCCCAGTTCCTCGGTTCCATTATCGGTTCTTGCAACTATATGTGACAGGATCATAGCGGACTGCAGTGCGCCCAAGCCCTCTCTGAGAAAAGCGTCTAGTATATGGCTCCTGTGTCTGGTCAAGAATTGTGGTCACTTGCAAGAGATACAATCTCGCTTGCGCAAATGCCAGAGCAGGTTCGCCGGTTTACTTGGGGATCGAGATGAGCTGGTACAGGAAACCGGCGCACAGGGACTCGGTCTAGTATACGAAATTGGCGACCAGGCACTGAAGGATGACTTAGTGCGTGATTTGGTGGCGTCTTTCACAGCAACCGGCTCGAGCCTTGCAGGAGGGAAGGTCAACGAAGACACGGAGCTTTTTGAGCCAGGAGCCCTTCCCACGGGCGGCGGTTCGTCAGTCAATACCTACAAAGACATCATGAACCTCGCTGCTGAAGCTGGTGATCCAACACTCGTATACCGGTTTATGTCTTTGGCTTCCAACAATGCCCTCTGGACCAACCGTTCGGCTTTCAGCAAGCTCGGAATCAGCAACATATTCTCCGATTCGAGTGTCAATGGCTATCTGGCCAAGAATCCGAAAATCTACCCGAAATTGTTCCGGTACCGTTTCGACCCTAATCCGAACGTGCAGCGCTCCATGAACACGATCTGGCAAGCCTTGGTCAAAGATCCCACTGAGGTGGTCGATGAGCATTTCGACCAGATCATGGAAGACCTACTTAAGAGCATGCTGAGCGGTCGGGAATGGCGCGCACGGCAAGCGAGCTGTGCGGCGATTGCGGACTTGCTTCATGGACGTCAGCCAGAGAGATACTCAAAATACCTCGATGAGATCTTTACCAAAGCCTTCAAGCTTTTGGATGACATCAAAGAGACAGTTCGGAACTCCGCCCTCAAGCTTTGCCAGACTATCACCAATTCAGTGATTCGCACCTTGGAAAGCAGCGACAGAGACACTAAACGGGCAAACACGCTGTTGGGAAGCACCATTCCCTTCTTGCTAAGCGAACAAGGCATAGAATCCGGTGTCCAGGAGGTCCAAGGTTTTGCTCTTGGGGCTCTGATCCAAATGATCAAGAAGAGCCCCGGTGGGCCATTACGTCCGTTTATTCCCCAAATAATGGAGCAGTTCCTGAGCTGCCTGAGTTCTCTGGAACCACAGGCAGTCAATTACGTCCATCTCAACGCGGACAAGTACGGATTGACGAGCGACGAGATCGACAAAATGAGGCTCTCCAGTATCCGCACCTCCCCTATGATGGAAGTGATCGAGCGATATTTGGTCGACGCACTAGACGAAACCAGCATGAAGGAATTTGCCACGAGACTGGAGGGCGTTCTTCGATCGGCAGTTGGGCTTCCGTCCAAGGTAGGATGCAGCCGTGTTCTGGTGCTCCTCAGCATGAGAACATTCCTTTTCCGCCCCTACGCGGACCGCTTCGTCCAGCTCCTGAGCAAGTACGTCGTTGATCGAAACGACACCGTCAGTGCATCCTACTGCGCGTCCATCGGCTACCTCTTGCGCCTGGCTTCCGATGATCTCGTGCTGAAGACCATCAACTATGCCAAGGAACTCTTCTTGACGGCCGACGACGCCAACCAGCGAGCCATATCCGCCGAAATTCTTCACTCGGCCTCAAAGCTGTCCAACGACCGGTTTATGTCGTTTGCAGCAACGGCCCTGCCATTCGTCTTCGTCGCCAAATACGATCGAGACGAGCATGTCAATAAAGTCTTTGAGAAAACGTGGCAAGATAACGTGGGCGGTAACCGCGCTGTGTCCCTCTATATCAAGGAGATCACCAGCTTTGTGTCCAGCAACCTGGACTCGCCCAGTTGGGCCATTAAGCATACGTCTGCGCTGGGCCTGGCCCATGCCATCATGGCGTTGGATCCTCAAATTGATCTCGCGACTAGCGAGATGGTGTGGCCTGTTCTTGTGCAGGCTATGTCTGGGAAGACATGGGAGGGTAAGGAGACGGTGCTGGAAGCGTTTGTAAAGTTTTCCGGCCAAGCAAGGGCACTGTGGCAAGCGAATCCAAAGGCCAGTGAGATGATGAAGGTAAGCACTTTATATGATGAGCGCCTCTCGTGTGTAGTGTTTCGAAGGCTAATTGAAGGAACCCAGACAATCACGATCAGAGAGGCAAAACGAAACAATGCCTCGTATCGCCCGTTTGGACTGGCGGCGTTGGGCGGGGTGTCGCAAGGTCGCAAAGACCTTGATTTGATGCCTGATGCTATCGCTGTCGTGTCTCAGGTCGTAGAGAATCTTGAGGACAAAGATGACCTGATGGACGTTGATTCGGGGAATGCGTCAAATTCGAAGTAAGTACCCTAATCGCAAGGCTGTCTACGGAGCCTCTGCTAACTACTGGAAGGAAAATCGTGGACGACACGTTGGCGGCCTGTGTGAAATGCCTTCTACAGTGCTTCAATCCTGCCTTGCAGGTTCCATCAGGGGGTAAGTCTACCGCGATTCGGCGCTCTGACCGCATGCTCATCACTGTCACAGCCATGAAAGGTTATCTGGACGAGGTAACGCGAGTGCTCTCTACGGCGTTGAAGCAAAGTGGGAGGCACGTGCAAAAGACCCTTTACGAGGAGCTGGACAACCTGGCGAAGAACTTGAACACGTGGGTCACAGAGCAAGGGAGCCAGGAGAGCAGTCTAGGCGAGCTGCAAGGGCCCTTGGCAGCGCTAGTGGGCGCGCTGCTCTCTACTGAGATCGATGCATCGGTCGAGGGGATCCGCCGAGGACGGGCGCAGGCTGCAGTCGCATACATCACGCTTTGCAGGCAGGCTGGGCTCGAGGTCGATGGGACCATCGCCCGGATGGTTCCATCGTGGAGGGAGGGAGAACGATCTGGGCCCGTGCAGCAGGTTCTAGATCAGGCATTAAGCATGCTCGCCACCCGGTAAAATTGGCAGTGGAGACTGCCGCTGGGAACATTTCCAAGGAACGCAGCGTGATCACTAGGAACACCGGGGCCCGTACCGAATCCGTACTAACTTTAGAGCCCCAATAGTTGCAGTCTCGCTAGTGGACCAAACGGTCGACCCATCCAGTTGATTCCTCTCATGGCGAACATTGTGGCGGTAAATGTGCGCACTGACTGATTTCAGTCAGTAATGCACTAGACCTGTACAGGATGGGGGGCAATAAAACTGGAAGGCGACGCATAAATTCCAAATCCATGTATACACACACACTTTCTCTCTCTATATCTATCTCTCTCTATAGACCTCGCAAACCATACTTAGAAGGGAACAACTCACCTCCAACTTCTCCGCGGAAGTAGACTCAATCCATGGTGAACTTTCAGGCGGGGAGGAGTCAAAGAACCAGGGAAGGACTCAGACCAGAGCTGCCAAGTCCAAGTTATCCTTTTTTCGCATTCCATACTAAGCCGTGTTGGGGAGTGGTCGCCGGTGGGCCAGGATGGATGAGTCTAGCCGGACTCGCGGTCCGTCCACGTCTTTAGGGTTATGAGATTGGTGGGATCTATTTTGGTCCTTGTCGGCTCCGAGATTTCTCTTCTTCTTCTTTTTTGATGTTGGTGTTATTTTTGTCTTTGATTTTATACCGGTTTTATTCGACTGGACTTTCTCTACACTCACCGGGGCCGGGGGAGTCAGCCAACACTCGCTACCAGTCAGATTCGGATATTGGGAGACTATTGAGAATAACCGAATTGTCCGCCACGTGTTTTGAGGGGACAAACATACCAGTTGTCCACCACTGAAGTCGGACCAAAGGAGGGAGAAAGACACAGTGGAGACTTACTAGACTTAGTATTACTAGTGCCAGTTCCTGCAGATTCTGTGGAACCCTATCCATTGACGATGTTGGTTTATGGATGGGTAATAGTGAAAGGACGATGGAAAGGATGTAGAGAGAACAATATGGTAGACAGGGAAGAGGTACATGTCGATCTTATCAAGATGCCCCTACCAAAATAGTAGAAAGAGCGATGATCGTACCCACCGGAGAATAAACTGCGATCCTGACAGTGACGATCGCGCAAATCTCCACAACATCTACTATCCAACACTGAGCATAGTTGGTACTCCTCCATCCACTCTCTCTCTCTCTCTCTCTCTCTCTCTCTCTCTCTCTTTTCTTCTCTCAATTACTCCCCTGAAAATCATTCGTACCAAGAATAGGAGTGAATCAACGGAGCCCTTACCCGTCAACCGTCCTGGAAGTCCGTTGGGCTCACTCCACATGGTTGGCACCTGCAGCTCGGAACGCTCCGTCCACTTCCTAACAGACTAACCAACTAATTATCCAGCTAGAAACCGAGCTATTCCTCTTCTTTGTGTCTGAGCAAATCATTCGAACAATCGGGCCATGTGGGTGAGATTGGTAGCCCAAAATGCATGTTGGCAACGGCTTTCTGATTCGTTTATTGCTCTACGTCGTATTGGGAAACTGATCATTTGCCTTCGTACCCTAGACTCTTACTCTCTGACTCTCGTCCGCCACCAGCGCCAGGGCTGGCTGATTGATACCTGGAGTGTTTTCTCTCTCCTCACTTCATTCTCCTCGGCGCGTTTTTCTTATTTCTTTTCCTCCTCTCGGCTTCTGGGCCGGATCTTCCCCTGATTTTCTTTTTTTTCTTTTTGTTCTCCCCATTCATCTATTTCCCCTCTTCTCTCTTCTCTCTTCCCCTCTCAGTCTTGGCCCCTGCTGTCAATCATCTTTGGATACTTTCTATCTCTTGTCTGTTTGCGTGCAAAACAGCCACGTCCATTGTTTTATTTACTATCCCCTTTCGGTCATTGCCTAATCATTTGCCTCGAGGAAGAATATGTGTATGTCTCACTTTGTCTTGGTCCACTCCGCTAAAATGGGTTGCATCCCCTCTATCTCGCTCCGTTCGTGAAGAATGGCGGCCCACCATCTTCCTTCTTTCCTCTCCCATCACTCGAGATTCCTGCGATTCTTCCGTTTCCCATGAGCGATTCCCTAATCTACGCCCAATAGAGGATCAGCCCCGCTATTCCCATGACAGGACGAACTTTGGTGATGTCAAACCGGCGGGGTTCCGCCAGGAAACAACTCCCTCTGCGACTGCCCATCATTGCCCCCAAAGATGATATCCATGCCTCGAGCTCGGCGCTCTCCATACCGGCGTTGATCAAAGCTTCGATTCCCCGTTCTCGCCTGCGCTTTCCCCCACGTTCTCGCTCCGGTTGCTGGTATGCCTGCTACCCATCCCCCGGTGTTCACTGCTTTTTACAGTTCTTTCTCTAATTTCGATATTCTACTCCAGGACATGTAGAGTGAGCCAGCCCTTCATCCCAGAGGGAGACCCGAGGATATTTCCACGATATGCTAACATGTGCGCTTGTGAGGCTAGAGTCGGAAAGGTAGGTTGAGATGCAGCGACCTTTCAGGCAAGGGTTTCATTTGTTGTTAACTAGGCCGTCTTTGCTACAGTCAAATGCGACGAAACCCACCCTCAATGCAATGTACGACCGTGTTCCCTTTCTTCTATCTGTCTAACCCCTGACTCTGTTCGTCCAGCAATGTGCACGGCTAGGTCACCTCTGCGACTACCAACCGCGTCTCTGCTTTCGGGACGATACCCGTCGGGTGAGGGAACGCATGTCGGATATTGACACGACAGGAAATGCCGTCTGGGATTGTGAGGCGCCCAAACTCCTCGACTCTTTTTCCACTCGCCTACGATTTCAATGAGCAGGGAAGGCTAATGTATCCTAACTTATCGGCAGCTCCCTCACCGATTGCGCACACGGATATTCCGGCAGGCACATTCACATTAGATGTCCTGCCCCCTTTTAAAATGCTCGCGTCGGACGAAGAACGAGAGAAAAAGGCACAGTCATCGGTTCCCGGAACGTATCACGTCATTTGCGTTCCAGAAAGTTTCTCTGATCTCCCAGAATACGCCGAGAACGAGCCTGATGGACCAAAGGATCTATCTTCCAGTCCTGAACCCGGAAGCGGCAGCAATCGTTTGACGGCAAATGTCTCCGAAGTGAGCGATCCCAACATATTAATACTCAGAAGCTTTCGAGATGCGAGAGGAAATCCGTACCTAAGCCCAAGAGACTCGCCCCACTCGCCTAATTCAGACTTGAGGGAATCGTCCTTATCCTCAGTCTCGGCTTATACGACGGTTCCGGATTTTACAGAGGAAGACAGGCCATGCCCCTTACAGCCACATGAGATCTTCCTGCTGGACCATTTTCGCACTGCGGCGTGGAGGAAAGTCATTCCCTGGGCTGGCATTTTCGAGAGCCCAAGCGGCTATGAGATCAACTCAGATGTCTTTGAACAAGAAGCAGCCAAGTTTCCTCCAGTAAGTGGACCATCTCCAGACCTCCTTGAGACGTTCTTTTCAGGGGATGGACGGCCAGGTGCTTATCACTATAACAGCTTCTCTATGCCATGATGGCGATATCTGCACTCAGCCTCTATCGTCAAGGGGTAGACCAGCATACAGACCCGTCATTGTATTGTCAACAAGCCGTTTCTTCGCTACAGGCCAGCATGTCAGAAGATAAGATACTCTTGTCCGATGGACCTTTCCTGGCGCATTTTTTGATTCTCGTCTTCGAGGTAAGGTTCGAGCGATCGGATGGCTTGGGCGGGCCTCGCTTTCGTATATATGCCTACCTACGAGTGATACACAAAGGCCGGGCTAACTGATCAACTGCAGACTGCCGCCGCGAAATCCAGCGATTTGATCATTTCGCAGCATCATATCTCTCGGATTCTCCGCTTGGCCCTTCTTCGGCGCTGTACATTTGGTAGCGAGCGATTCTCATCCATCGTCTGGTGGGTCTGCCACATTGATTTATATTCGCTTTTGAGCGGCGCGGGAACGGGCGAGTTTGTCCAGGCAGCGATTGGGAACGGTCTACTTTCCTGTTCGGAGCATTCTCACGTCTTTGACGAGTCAGATATGTATGGATTCCAGGGAGTGTTGCCCCATCTGTACCAGGAACATCTTGCTCTGGCTGTTCAGCTTGGGCTCTCAGCCGCCGAACTGAGGCGCCTCAGGTCTCTATCCCCGAGTCCGCATGTTGGCCAACGGCTGCAGGAGATGGAGGAGTTACGTCAAGCGCTTCGACAACTGTGGAATTCCCCCGAAGCGCTTGACCTCGTTCATAATCAAGCCGCTTTACCCAAGCGATTGCGAGAAATGTTTCACCAGGCTAGTCGACAACGTTCTCCATGCTCTGCTCGAGATGCTAATGATGATTGTCCAGATCTCGATCGTCTTTCACACAACCATGCTTTTTTCATATACTAGTCTCTGGCCGGGACAGGGCAGTGAGCTCAACGGGGCCGCCGACCATGAGATGCAGCACCATGCAACCATGATCCTTCGCCTTGTAGAAGCCATGGCTTCTACGACCATTGACAGCGACCGGCACCTGCATATTTTCCCGATCTTCCTCGCCGGAGTGGGCGCGCCGTGGGGTGATCTCAAGATACGGGCGTGGGAATTGCTCTCCATCTTGGAAGAGGAGGAAATGGGATACCGGGCTGCGGCGACCTGTTACATGCTCCAGCTCGTGTATGAGCGGCAGATGCAGCAGGCCGAGGATGGCACTCAAACGTTGGCTGTGGAATGGATGGACCTGTTGTCGGGACAGGACACCCAATCGACTCTTTATGCATAATGACAGGAGGCAAGGGATTCTGACTGGATCTAGACGACGATCTATGCAATTTCCAGGGTGGGCGGAGATGGTTTGTATGTATGTATATGATCTATATAACGGTATACGCCCATGTTACTCTAATTTATTCCGATGATATCCACTACGAGAAGACAGGGATCGTAGTATCTACATTCAGTCTGTGATCAGTTCCCCTCTCCTTCAGTTTCGTTCTTGGTGGGAATTTTGGGTGGGACTGTGATCCACGGTCCCTCTTTTGCTCCCAATTGCGGGCCGATCCACTGTGGTCCATGCTTCGGTTTCACGAGGAACCTAAAGACAATGGGGTGGTTAGACAAATGAAATGGATAGTCAGGCAATGAAGGAAACCGAGTACAAACACTATCATGACTTCTCTAGCTTTTGTGAGTAACTCTATCTTCATCACGACGGAGAGGACAACGGTTAGGCAGAGACAATCACACCCCGAGTAATTTGCTGCTAGGGACAAACTAAATCAGTGGCCACCTGCAGGACCCCCTCCTTCCTTGATGCCTAGACGATTTGTTTCCGACTGCAGCCAATGATGATCCCGAATCGCATGAGTCCCTACTACGCAGGACTGTCTAGTGTCGCGTAGTGATTCCTCCCCGGCGGCTAATCGTCCAGACCGAGATCAATCATTCATCACCTTTCCCCCCCCACCTAGTACTTCCTCTCTCCTTATTTACCCTTCCTTTTTCTCGCTCTGTCATACAATAATGGAGATAAAGAGCCCAGTGTCAGAGCTCCGGCGCTTCTGCTGAAACCTTCCTCAATTCGTCATTGATGTAAGTCATTCGGTGGCGTGGTGATCTATTATATATTGATCACGCTCGTCCTTTTCCCCGCACTCGTACAGAACGCGACGACTGACGGTCACGGTCTGCCTTTGCTCTCTAGCACTCGAGGAGAGCTATACAACACTGTAAAATTGACACCCATTGACACTGATCGACATCGATGAAACAAAACCAACATAACAGCGAGAAAATCCCGGGAAATCAATCATGAATCCCAACAACCACCCTGAACAAGGGGAATTATTCCTCTCCGACCCTGGGCAATCGCAGGCCGAGTCGCCCATCGTCGGTCCGCTGCGAATCAGCAAGAATCATTCCCCTCCGCCTGCTTCGCATAACTCCCCTCTTCCATATCCCGATGATCGTCCAAGATATGCACCGCTTCATGGTTTAGAATCTACTGGCTCGCCCGGGGCCTACCAGGGGGACTCGCCTACGGTCCCTGGGCCCGGCGCATCGAAACCTTGGGAGTACCCTACAGCCCTGCGGTCGAGGGAAGGTCGCGAACCGAAACCGGTGACCCTGGCTGAACGGCGGGGCAACGTACCCAAGCCTCTCCCCGAGTCACCTGCCGGGGACATGCCGGACCGGGAAGCGATGTTTGCGAGAAAGTATCAACGCGTTCCAGCGCCGCCGGCGTCGACCAGCCACGCTCAGGCTGAGGGGTCTGCATATCCGGACTATCGTCAACAATATTATCCTCCCCCTCAAGCGTCTACCCCGAGACCAGCGACCGGGCAACATCTACAGCCAGCCACACATCCCATTAACAGAATCAGTTCAACGGCGTCCACTTCTACCACGCGGGCCCAGCGCGGCTCCCCTCCACCCCCCGAGACTCCCATTGTTGAGCCTGGCCAGCAACCGGCATCCGACATCGAGGCGCGGTATGCCGCGTCCGGAATTGCAGGAACTTCAACGTTGACGGGCCTGCAGGCTCAGAGTGCCGCCGCGCAGAGAAGAGCAGAGCAGTATGCTGGACAACAGCCGCGGAATCAGCAACTGGTCCAACGCCCCTGGACCCCAACTGAACAGCCGGGGACCCAGCCCCATGGTCCCCCCACTGTTTATCAGGGCGACGGCGTGGTCTCGACGGGTGACCCTCCCGCGAGCCCTTTTCCTCCTCCGCAGTCTACCGGGACTCCTTTTCCTCACCCGCAGTCTACTGGAACTCCTTTTCATCCCCCGCAACCTACCGGGACTCCTTTTCATCCCCCGCAGTCTACCGGGACTCCCTATCATCCCCCACACTCTGCCGGGACTCCAGTTCAGCAAGCGCAAGCCCAGACTCCTTCCAGGGTTCTACCCAATGCTTTAGAGCAGGACTTGGACCGGATGCGTATCAGCTCTTCGCCCCCGCCCGCCTATTCAAGTGTCTCTGGTCCCAATGTACCCCAGGGCTATCCCAACGAAAAGCAACGTATGCCAGCTCAGCAACCTCAGCCCGTGCCTGATGCTGTGCATCCAGCCATGATGAGCCCTATGAGCGCTGGAAACATGCCCCCTGTCCCGGTGACTTCAGCCCAGGATCATCCAGCGTTTGCCAACGATCCCAGGCAACAACAACCAGTGGGCCACTCTTCTCAGGGCCACTCTTCCCAGGGCCACTCTTCCCAGGGCCACTCTCCCCAGGGCCACTCCCCACAACACGCTGTACCGAACGGGGGGCAGGACATACAGCCCCAGCATGTTATCCAGCAGACCCAAATTGCCGCGTTGGCTTCACCAACGGGCCTTCCGCCTGCTTCTCCCCCGCCGCTCCCAGAGGGATGGATAGCCCACCTGGACCCCAATTCGGGACAATACTATTATATTCACCTTCCCACTCAGTCTACGCAGTGGGAATTCCCGAAGGGTCCGACACCCCTTAACTTGAACGAAACGCCCTTGTCACCAGTGGGCAGCATATACAGCAGCCATCCCCTGACCTCACCTGGCTTGTCGGCGTTTGGCAAGCCACTGGCCTCCCCGGGGCTTCCCATGACCCCGGGCTTCGAGAGCTTGCAGTCCCCGGTTGTGGCCGGATTCACCGGCCCTCCGCCAAGTAGTGGCGTGGACATGTACAAGGTTGCGCCGACAAACGGCGTATATTTTGGCCCATACCTCCGCTACACCAACATGGATGTGGAGCGCGGCATCTGGCTTGGGTCCATCCTGCTGGTCACTGACGCTCCACAACCCCCAACGATCCATACCCACCAGAGCGCGGATCTATCCCCCAACCCACGCCAGCTCAAACCACTCGCTATTGCCGTCCGTCAGCGGTGGACCTTCTACAAGTATGAACTTGATATCCAGATGGACGAAGCAGGACCAGCCAAATGGACATACGCGATCACCTCCCACCTCGGCTGCACCCGCTACGAGTTCCTAGTCGCAGGTCGCCACGAGACCAACTGGCGCTTCGTCACAACCTCCGGCAACGATTTCTCCCTCAACATCAACGCAAATGAGCGCTCCCGAGTAGGCGGCGAGGGCTTCATGTGGAAGGACATCATGCAGAAGCACACCGAGATCGGGGGCTTCCATGCCCAGCTCTGTCTCGGGGGGCAGATATATGCTGATCGCATGTGGAAAGAGATCGCTTCGCTCAGACAGTGGCTGACGATCAGTGGTAAGGAAGCGAGAAAAAACTCGCCGTGGTCGGCTGCCCTTGAGGAGGATGTCTCGCGGGCGTACTTCCACTACTATACCAGCCATTTTGATCAGCCTTATTTGAGGGAGTCGTTTGCGCAGATTCCTTATATTTGTCAGATTGATGACCATGATATGTGAGTGTTTCTTTTTTTTGACGCACGCTACTCCGGTCGTTTCCAGGCCCTGGTCGTTCCTAGACTTCCTCGGTGATTTGATATGGAAACAATCAAAAAATTGCTGACAATCTGCGTACCTAGATTCGACGGTTTTGGTTCCTATCCCGAGCACATGCAGTTTTCCAACATGTTCAAAAACATAGGGCGCGTTGGAATCGAGATGTACCTGCTCTTCCAGCACCACACCTCGCTTGAGATCCTGCGCAACATCAACACAGACACCGATCTGTTCACAATCACCGGGACAGGGTGGCACTTCGTCAAGTTCCTTGGCCCAGCAGTGGTAGTCGTCGGCGTCGACTGCCGGTCCGAGCGAAACCCACACCAAGTGGTAGCAGGTCCAACATATCAAGGCATCTTCCCCAAGGTGGCAATGCTACCACCATCCGTACAGCACTGCCTGTGGATGATCTCCATGCCAGTCATCTACCCACGGCTGGAAACTGCAGAGCACATTGCGCATACCGTCACCTCGGGGAAACGAGCCATCACGGGTGCGTACAACGTCCTCGGAAAGGTCACCAGCTCTGTTGCTGGTGTTGTGGGCGCGAAAGATATGGTCGGCTCGGGGTTTGACTCTGTCAAGCGTGCGGTGGGCAAGTCTGGCCTTATGGGTGGTATATTGAGTCCTTTTGGCGAGTTTGACATGATGGATGAGCTTAGAGATCAGTGGACGCATGAATCTAAGGTATGTGGACGCTTTTTACTTTGGCACCGAAGATTTCATTCAGTCTATAATGCGATTTCCTGATCATGCATGTACTGATCGTACATGTGCTGATTATGTACTGATCACACATACCAACAACGTACTAATCACAACCACACCACAGGACCTCGAACGAACCTACCTCATCCGCACCCTCCAAGGCATCGCGCACCAAAAGTCCCTCCGAATGACCTTCCTCTCCGGCGCCGTCAACGTCTGCGGCGCCGGCCTAGTCCACGACCCCAGCCACCCCTCCGACCACAAAACAATGTACCAGCTCATCTCCTCCGCAGTCGTAAACAGCCCTCCCCCCTCATATATCCTCAAACTCCTCCACAACAACAACAAGCCCATCTACATCCCCGCCAACGGCCACCGCTCCACCCCGTCCCAACCAACAGATACGAAAGAGGACATGATGGAGATCTTCCAGTCTGATGTCACCGGCCAGGCCCGTGAGCACCGCAAGCTGATGGGGAGGCGCAATTATGTGGCCATCGTCGCTTATGACCCTGAGACTGTGAATAACGGTTATGGTCCGGCGTTTCCTGGTCATGGCGGGAAGCTGAATCTGGCGGCGGATTTTATGGTCCAGGGGGAGGGCGCTTATGGGAGTGTGGTTAAGTATGGGCCTGTTATTGTGCCGAGCTTGGAGCTGGGGAAGTGATGATGGTATTCATGGATGTAGACTCGACTCGACTGTTTGTTCTCTGGATCTGGCTTGGGTTTGGGTGTTTGATTGATGGTTAGAATCGTCCTTGTCGTTACTGTCGTTGCTGTCACTGTCACTTGTTTATGGTGGTATCTTCTTCTTCTTCTTCTTCATCATCATCATCTTCTCTGTACTTCTTAACCTTCTTGACATTCTATTTCAATCTTATCTTCTTTTCTACTCCTATACCCATTGTCTCTCCCATTCCATTCCAGTCTGTGTATCCCCTCTATCTTTCTTTCGCCTTTCATTTCCTATCAAGTAGATCATAAATAGGGTTCATAGTTGACCAGCGATATACTCATTCGGCCATGATATACGTCCATTACGTTCAATTATAGAACCTTTGAAATTCTATTTTTCTTTATTGATGACCCGCTCGTCTCTTTTTTGTCCAAAGTCATAGATTCCTTTGGAATGGAGTTGATATCGGCTTACTTGCTACTCTCTGTTCTATTGAGAAAGAGAGAGAGAGGAGTATCGACACTTTAACACGTTAATGCATCATTACGCATATCACTACACATGAACCCGTTATTTAAACAAATGAGTCACTTCCATCCCCCAGTCGGATCCCCACCCGGTACACATACTCCCAGCCTCCAGAAGTAATCCCGATGGGCGAAAAACGGCCCCCATAATCGGTATCTGGGGAGAGTAAGGTCCCAAGGCAGCTGGAACGGTGAACGCTGCTCGTGCCTCTCGTCAGGGGGCGCCACAGACCGCGAGGCGTGCCTATCCGAGAGATCTACCTGCTCGGATGGACGAATTTCTGCGTCCTGGAGGGTCACTGCTGCCGCGTGCAAAGCCGTGGTCAGGCTATCCTCTCCGACGCCTGAAATACACCGTGGGTCGTGGGCGCCTTCGCAGTACTCGACATCCGAAACAGACGGGGGAATATCTGTCTTGGAAATAAAGATCTCACCGGCATGCATCTCGTACCCCCATTCTGCCAGGGGCAGCAGCGGCACTGGGTCGTTCACATGAGTGACCCGACGGTATCTCCACCGTCGATCCTGAGGGTCTTCCTCGTGGAGCGACGGACGTGGTGCTGCCCCCGCTCCGTCAATTTTACCCAGCCCGAACAGTTCACCCATGTAGTTGGCCAATCCTTCGTTCCCGACCTTCGGTTCCCCGAACGTCGTCACCTGGGGTTCCCACCCGCGCAGCTCCATCTCGATCCCAGCTAGCGCGGCGACCGCACCGCCCAGGGAGTGGCCGATCAGGACCAGCGCGTAGTCCGGGTGTTGCTCCCTTGCTGCGGAGACGTGGTGTAGGATGATGTCGCGCGTATTCTGCCACGAGGTCATGAACCCCGCGTGGACGGTGCAGTTGAGACATCGCGGGGACCGTCGCTCGTTATGAGCGCGGTGTTCGTCCTTGGGATCGTAGGGCGCGTAGGCTTGCGGGTAGGCGGAGAGGTCGACGATTGTGTCGGCGATGGAGTACGTGCCGCGGAAAGCGACGAGGATTCGCTTCGGGGAAGGCGGGTGCGAGAGCGCGATGTAGCCGCATGAGTCGGAGAGGAATAGGCCCGTGTTCCATGTCTAAAGGAATCAAAAAAAGAACAATGAGGATCGTTTCTTAGTTTGGGTAACCGCATGCTAAGAGATTAGCTAGACCTACGGCTTTCAGTTCCAGATCCTCGAAGTCCGCGCAATGGCTTAGGCATTTGAAGGGTTTCTGGATCCCCGAGCTGCCGACGCAATATGAGATGTCCACGAGACGGGCGAGCTGCTCTAGGGAGTTGAAAAGATTGCGCGAAATTGTGCGCTGTGTGTTGTTGTTCTCATGGCGTCCGATAGCTGAGTGTGCATAGTCGGGAGCTTGGACAAACAGTGTATATAGTGAACCCAACAGAGTAATGAAGAGGATGGCAGGTAGAATCATGTCAGAGCGCATCGTCTATGGAATAAAACTTCCCAGTTGAAACGCGAGTCCATTGTCAACTTCAATGAGGTACAGAGTATGTAGCAAAGAAGTTGAGGCGAACCAAAAGTAATCATAGGAATGCCTCGTGACCCCTGTGATCCGCGTGACGTGAGCGGAGGATAAAGGCCTGGGGTTCCGTTGTATGGTGCCCGTCCTGACACGAGTATCCAATCCGCTATGCTCTCCCCAGAGTGAGCGACTCCCCAACAGATATGTATAGTGTAATTAATTATAGTACAATACAGGTAATACATTGGGAATTCGTTTAAATGGAATAATATAAACTATGTTCTAATCAACACTGGCCTCAACTGCTGCTAATGTCTAAATAACACCAGAATTGTCAATTCAAACAGTCCAGATGACTACGCGACCATCAACACCGCTCGCTGTGGGTCCATTGTTAGTTGTGATCTGATCGGCGCGAGGTCTTCAAACTTACTGCTAAACTTGCGAACGGCTCCACCAGCTTCCTCATAAACCCTCGTGGTATTGATGGTGTTCTGATGAGTCGTCTTCAGTTGGGTGTCAGCTTGCGTCTGGCCCTTCAGGTCCATTTGACGGAACATGTTAAGGGCAGACTCTTCGCGGACGCTTCCAGCACCCGGTCCGGCCTTGTGCTCAAGAGGTCCTGCAAGCTGCCACCCACGTTCATCACCGCGGAAACGATACGGCTCACAATCCTAGAAGTCCCAAGTCATTAGTACCCGAGAGACCGAGGTGGGGCCAAGTATGCACTCACATGTCCAGCAGCAATAATCTCGGTCTCGCCGTTCCAAATCAAGCTGTTGAATGGCAGAAGAGGGGTAGTGATATTCAACATCGCTCGAGGGGGCTGTTCAGGGGCGCTAGGGTAAACCACGGTGATGCTGCTATCGTGCCCAGAGAAGGCAAGGGCATCCCCACTGGGAGAGAAACCGACGCTTTGGATCCAGCCCGCCGAGTCATTCAAGAATTCTCCACAGATTGTGTTGAAAGGAAGACGCTCGCCCCAGCCACTTGGCTCTGGGCGCTGATCAATACCCTTGATATAGCCAGAGAGGACACGAGCGTGCGAATCCGTCGAGCCAGCAGCCAGCAACACCGAGTTCGGATGCCAGGCAAGCGTAGTGATGGTGCTTCGGATCGGCTTCTTCAAGTGCTTCGAGATCCACCAGTCGTTCTCCTCCTCAAAGTAGCATACGGCGATCACGCGAGCCCCTGATCCAACCGCAAACTTCTGCTCCGACGGAGACCATCGCACAAAGGTAGCAGCCCGGTTGATCCGCAGGAGAACCAAGGTAGGCTTCCAGCCAGCGGGAGTTCGCTCCCAGACGTATGCGTTGCGATCTAAAGTATGAAACCCGGTTAGGCGGTACAGTTACAACGCAAGGCATGCGGGGTAGTTACCCTGAGAGCAGGTGACAATGCGGCCACTGTTAGGAGCAATGTCAACTCCCGTGACAGTTTTCTCATGGCCTTTCAGCTCATCCGTCAAGGAGAATTTGCTACCTCCCCTCTGGTACAGCTCCACGTTGGTGTCCCGCGCTACCGCGAGGGTGCTCTTGTCGGAGGAAAAGGAGTGATCCGCAATCGGATTGTGAAAGAGGTGGTGGACTTCGGGGGCGGCCATTTTCAAGTAGACGACAGGAGGAACTCTCTACTGCCGTATATTAGGGTGGACTCGATTTTCGACTGTTGATGTTTACTTTGGAATAGTGGTAGCAATTGGTATTCGTCAACGACAGGGGATAGATATGATGACGCCAGTGCTGCTTATGTAAATGTCACGTGAATACAAAAGGCCCCGTCCGAGTCCCGGCCAGTTCATTGGCACGCCTCACACGTCCGGTCACTTCTGTACCTTTTCCCACTCAACATATTTTCTGCCTCTTTCTACATTTAATCGCGACCTCCTTATCTTCTCTGGCCCATTAACATACGGCCATTTTTTCGTCCGTCCGCCCACCGGGTATCTCACACAAGAGACCCAACTTCAATCTCGTATTCCGGTGATGTCTACAAAAACGGTCCCGACGCGCGGTGCGCAAGGGAAACCAGTCGTTGGAGGTGGTCTTCCAAGTCAAACGTCAGTCACCATCTAGACTTGAAGCCGACTATGCTTACTATTTTGCAGACTATACTGTACCAATCTGCCGGATAAACTCCGCAAGTATGATTTACGGCTCTCGCTCTACACACTTTTTTCCACCTACGGCGTGGTTTTGGACGTCGTGGCCATGAAGACCGAAAAAATGCGCGGTCAAGCCCACATTGTTTTCAAAGATGTCCAATCCAGTACGCAGGCTATGCGCGCGCTTCAAGGGTTTGAATTTTTTGGTAAACAAATGGTAGGTCTCATACACAAACCCTGCAATGGTCGGTGCTCTTCTAACTGCAATCTACTAGAAAATTGTCTATGCCAAGGGCTCGTCAAATGTCATCGCCAAGCTCCGTGGGACCTACAGTGCACCTTCCGGGGCTCCTACAGGGATCGTTACAACAGACCTCCAGAAGTCGATTTTCAGCGGCCCCCCCGGGTCCACGGCATTGCCCCCCAAGCCTGCCGGCGATGTTAATGGCGATGCTCAGGCAGCGCATGGTGTCAAACGGCCGCGCGAAGATGAAAGCGATGAAGAAGAAGCGCCCATGGATGAAGAGAGCGATGTGCCCATGGAGGCTTCATCCGATGAAGATTAGAAACCCAGTGGAATTCGGATTCTTCGAACCAAGTCGAATGGTCATGCGGAGATGGACGTGAGAAGAAGGAACCCACCTCAGGGCATCTCTTGTTGCTGTCCCCTATTATTTGCCTTGGGTCCGAGCCTGATCATTGGCGACGAAGACGGCAGACGGTAAATGGAGACCAAGACGGCTGCCCACCAGCCCGAGCCAGATGATGAGATAAGTATCGGGGTCGACGGCCTGCTGCCCTGCGATGCACCTCATAGCGTCCGCAGTGTTACATGGATGAACAAAAGATGCGGGGGTCCCGGATTCTGGATGGTACTACAAGGCATGAGCTCTGGATCATAAAGCGGTTATGAGCGATGGCACCTACGCCAAAACTAATACTTCCCATGACACCAACACTTTGGAGCTCGTTTGTATGCTGGTCCGATACGAGATACCGGTAAACAGCGTCTAATCCCAGCGGTCCCGGATGGCTATCATGCCGTAATGTGAAATATAAAACAGGCACCTGATATGTGGAAGAGAGGATAATTTCATAGTTTACCTGTAGGCGGGCACGGGGATCAGATCTGCGAACGAGGGCCTCCTGTTCATCAAGTCAGATGGGTGACAACAAGCAGTCTACTTGGCGAAAGGGTCTCACGAACTGGATCATCTTCGTGGAGCTCCAGCTGCGATTCGTCAAGCCGGTCAGACCCCATGAGGTCCTCGTCATGATGATTAATATCAATGTTTTGTGATATCTTCAAAATCGGACCGGTTGCCTAGAGGTAGCAGGCTAGTTAAGAAAAAAAGGAATCAAATATTACAGCCAATCAAAAGCGACCGTCTGTAACGGACGGAGGCGTAGATCCTAAACCAAGGGTTTTTTTTGGGGGGGGAAGGTTACAGCGATGGAGGACTCCCTACCTTGCGTGTCAGTTGGATTGACGACCAGCATCCCACAGCAGGCGAATCACCCAGCAAGTGGAGACGGTCAACCAGAAAGCAGCAGGCGCTTTCGAATTCCTGTTCCGTGAGAAACGGGAAGGCCGAACAGGAATGTGCGCGTGGGGGAGTCAGAGGCGACGCCATGCGACTGGTAAAGGCGCGGTGTAGTCCCACCAACTCTCTGACCGACAGAGAGGGGGTCCAAAATGACTGCAGATTGCAGAAGCCGTTGCAGTGCAGGGCCAACTCTTCTCAAATGAGTTGACTGCACCCACGGACCGTCCGCGGTGGCGGGTCAGCGACTACCTAAAACAGCTGCTCTCGGACGTGGGTAGTTTTGGGTGGGCATTGTTTGCAGCAACAGTTGTACCCGTACATACCAGCTCGATATTATTAAGGCGCAGTCAGCTGTATAGCCACAGAAGGATTGAACCGAACGCGGATAAGGTTCCAGAGCGGTAAACCAGAGTGGATAGAAAAGAGTGATGGATCAACCAGTTTCGATCTCGGATCTACCGAGTCTAAACCCAGGGGAGGAAGAAAGTTTAGGAACCACTAGTGTTGGGTGGGGATTGTCAGGAAGATCTACGGAGTACACCGTAGCCCAGGAGGTTGAACCAACCGACTACATGCGATCTCCGGTAGGGTTCCAAGCTTCTAACCTTGAACAACCTTTTTAAATGCACCATCCATAATCATGACTGACCTGTTTGCAGAAAGTGCCAAGAATCCGAATGCCCCATCTTGTCATCCTGACCCAGTTGTGGGTTACTGAGACTACATCTTTAGCCTCCATACTTGCATAGTATAAGACGCTGTAGGTGTAGTAAGAGAGGGATTCTCGACCTACACGTAGATACTCTCTTGATGACGACGATTTGTCTCCGTCGAACATCATTTTCCCTCTAGTTACGAGGACTACCATTCTCCCAACGATCAATGCTACCAAGGTACTACAGGTATTTCGCCTGGATCCTTGTCCTGCAACTACAATTCGACCTGTCTGCGTTCGGCTATGGTGTCGTGTCTACTATATTGTGCCCCATAATTCTTGACACCACGTACCACCTTGCTGATTCGAAAGCAAAAGAAAGAGGGTTAATAATTATTATTTAATACTTTCGAAACAAAGAATAAAATTATAATGAAAAATAAATGAAATCAGGAGCCAATGTAGAGAATTCATAATAATGACTCCCGGTGTCAAAACCCAAGAACAATAGATTAAAACAATGGAAAAAATAATGGGAAAAATCATAGAAAATAGAGAGCAATAAACTACAATCAAACAAGCCAAAAAAAAAAAAAAAAGAGGAAAATAAGGCCAAACGTCTCTTGTTGTCTCTCTCCTATGACGGTGCTGCGTTTCCCACGAATCCATCCATTCCGCATCCATCTCCACTTTCACTTCCACATCCTACAGATCCACGTACAATCAATGCCCTTGTCATCCTGGTTCCTACCTTACCCTACATGATTTTTTAGCTCGCCGAACTCCAGTCCCGCCGATCCGGCCGTCTCTTCGCCAATTCCGTTGTTGTTTATCAGGACTACAGTTACCTGTGGATAACGCATTCGTCATGGTTGTGTCTCTTGCATCCTCAACCATGGCAGTCCGTTCGCTCTCCACTTCTCCCATGTATCTTATTTTTTCCCTTACTTGTCCCCCGGGAAATCTAGATCGGCTCTTATTTTACTGTTTGGTTGGAACTTGATGTGCAACCGCTGGGGCTCTCTCCCTCTTCGCTACGGTCCTTCGCTGTCTCTTGGTTCGTTTCCTCTTCTCTAGATCTGTCGGACGTGTTTCTTATTCCTATAGATTTAGTGTTTCATCGGTAAAAGGCACTTTTGTAGATCTTGCTGGTGTCTCTGCCCTATCAGAAGGATTGAGCCATTAGATCCAATCCTCTGCTACCCTGTCCTGCCCTTTTCTTCCCCCGTCGTCGGTCGTCTTTTCCATTTATCTATTTCCCCCTTTCCAGCTTTTTTTCTCCGTGGGGAACTCCTCCTGATATATATTTTATTGGTACTCCTCTCTGCATTCTCACTCGCTGATAAGACCTGCCAAGATCCTCACAGCTCGGTGTATCACCCTTACAATTTCACTGGCAGCATAGAGAGACCTCCTCACTTATCAGCCATTCCCAAGGGTCGAGCTTGGCGAGGCCTTCCTCGGTCTCAGACTTGATTTCATCTGGGATTGCAACCAGTTGCGTGGGTTGATTCCTCAAGATTAAACCAGACCGGTGTCCGACCCCGGTCTCCTGTCGCTCAAGGCCTTTCCTCGGCCGGCCAATCGGTGAAATCACCAAGCTTTCGGGCTCTATTTAACATTGGCTACGTTTCAACGGTCTGATTCAGTTTCATGTCTTGTTAATCCGTTATTGGACCTGGGAGAGAATTTCAATTCTCGGCCTGCCCTAGGTTCTACTATCCTCTTTCACAAGGATGGGAAGCTTCCTCTCTATCCAAAGCAAAGACAAGCGCCGTCGCTCCAATAGATTATCTAAACCACCCCCGAATCCGGCGACGCTGGTCTCAGTGAAGTCCCGCGTACCCGATCAGGCTTCCAATTCAACTTCCGCCGCATCTTCTAACTCTCCCGCTTGGCAAAACTCCTGGACCGTTGGCTCGAGCCCTGGTAGCCCATCTGAGGTTGGAACGAATGGTCACAGGTCCCAATCTTTGCCTTCACCTTCACTGCAACTTGAGGCACCATGGGAGGTTGCCGAGAGACCTGGGGGGGTCGGGCTAGGCATCAAACAAGCCAACAGCGTCTGTCTTCGTTCACCCACCTCCAGTTCGACAAGGTCAGGGCCTTTGACCAGGCAAACTTCGCTCCGAGCACCCAAAGAGACCGCCCCTCAACCGGCAACGTTCCGGGGTGAGCTCCAGCATTTAGCACAACCTGCTCATCCACAGAGGTCGCATTCAAGCCATACGCCGGCTCGCCAAAACAGCTTTGTACATAACAGTACGATTGAAGAGGCGACATGTTCGAATACCCATTTCATGGTAGACAGTCAGGGGTTCTCTCTAATTCGCCGCCGTTCTTTACTTACAAGACCTGGTGTCGCCACGAGACGATCAACGAGAGACGTGCCTCGACGACTACCTTCTCCAATCCGCCAGGACGACTGGCTCCCCTCTCATTGCGCAATAGAGCGGGGTAGACCGCCGCAATGGCCACTGCGTGACAATGAAGAGATCCCTATCAGGAACTCTCTCCCGGTCCCTCAGTTTCGCCCGCCAACTCCCAGTGATTTCGAATATACCCATTTAGGGGCCCTGAAATTGGGGTCACTGCGAGTCGTAAATGGTTCTGCGTCGCCGTGTCCCAGTGATCGAACTTTGCTCAACCGACCTAGCAGTCCGTCCTTGGAGTCCAGCCCTGATCTCGATACTACTTCGGAAGGGAGGCATCGCGTCGGAGAACACGCAAGCTTCAATGCTGAAGCTTCTAGATTAATTCCATCCGGCAACACCGATATGTTACCCACCCCCGGTCATACACTTGATGGCCCTATAGAGCTGGACAGCCGCATCAGAAAAGCCCCGTCTACATCCACGCTACAAATCCCTCCAGATGAGAACCCTGATTGGTCCGATAACCTCCCTTCAAGTCCCTTTTCTTTCCAGAAATCACCAACAACCGCAGTGTCGAGACCACTGGAAGAAAGTGGGATTGAAGACGAAGGAATCCATGTTGTTGAAGACGACAAGTCTTCTGTTCACCAACAAGCTTCGATCAGACGAAATTCTTACTACGGACATTCCACACGTTCTCGCAAGGTCGACAGCGGTTACAGCTCTGCGGCGTCTATTCGTTCACTGCAGGACAGTCGGGCTCGAGCATCGATTGACTCCCAGGTATCTTTTCGCCGTCAAGAAGGGTCTCGGCGATTCACTCTGGGCGGTAGTTCTAAAAATTCCGAAGCATCAAAGACAAAAGTTCCCTCTGGGTCGGGTGATCAGCTTCCTGTGCGTCGCTACCTAAGTCTTCAAGGACCCAAGGCAAGTTCCAGGACTGGTGTTGATAGTTGGGCCACGGACAAGTCTTCGATGTGCCATGATACTTCCAACACATCGGCAAGTGAGTGTACGCGCAGTTTGTCTACTGTGAGTCATCGTGAGCTTGACCGTTCGAGGTCACTTCGATATTGTACTCAACTTCGAAGCCATGGTTCCTCTACTGCTCAACTCGCAAATTCCGCCCCACGACAGACAATGGTAAATGAAGAGGATGTGTCGGGGACAGCTTTATTCCACAGCAAACCCCACGGGACTGAATTTGAAGGTTATCACAATCCTACCAGACCTTCAGGGGACATCTACCCCGGAGCAAGTCAACATCAGGGTGAGGTCACTGCTAAACATGGCCAGTCACCAAATCGAAACTCACAAGTTTATGATGGACTCTTCGAGGGCAACACAGCCCACGATTCCAAATTCTTTGCGCCGTCGTCGATCCAAGTGACCACGGGCAATTTGTCGACACGCGAGGCACCTCAACAAGGCCTTGAGGCAACCGCTGTTCCAGCTATGTTTACGCCAACTCAAGATGACCGAGCGGGATACGAACTTATTGAAGACCCTGTTTTTGAACTCCAGCGAGGCAGAACCAGAAGCCGGACCTTTGAGTACCAGCGATGCAGATTGCCAAACCAACAAGAAGAGAGCGTCCATATTGAAACTCCACACTTCATATACCTCTGAGGCTCAGATATCCAAGATTTCCTTTCATCTCATTCGGAATAACCTTCTTTTTGTTTTCATATTTCTGGGCGGATAGGGTGATTATATTTTGTGTATAATTCCTCGGAAATACCATATCGGCTGGGGTTTCTGTTGTGTTCTGATATATACCCTTTTCGGTTGGCCTAGTGACAACTTCTGTGATTCTATCGTTAAATATGTCTTGTCGGAACTCGTGTGAGAACGTGCTTAATTATTGTTGCATTTGGACGAAAAAACATCTCCCTATTTATCCATGTGCTTTGTCTGTTTACATAGCAGTATACAGCCTGACGATACCAGAACCGAGGCTCATTGATAGTATGCACGTATACAGGTAGAAAAAGAGAACATACTACAACCACTTGTGTATCTCTCAGTACGCCTTTACATCCTTATCACTGAGTAATATACATATGTTACCAAGATGTAAAGCAAAGATCACCGAAGCGGCAGCTATGTTTCAAAAGAGCTAATTAGTGCCCAGCATCTGCAGTGACAACAGACTATTGAACATGCATGTCTCTCACATACATAAAATTACAATACATTATCTTCGGTAGCTACTAGCTACATATGAGCACCTGAAGCCCACGCCCATTGACCGCCAGAAGCAAGGGATGAACGAACCTATTTGCGCTAACGCCCGAGGCGAGATCCAAGCGATGTCTACCTGCACAGTCCCACATACACATCTGCCAAGGAGAGCCTCGTGTCGTGGGGCACCGCTTTGTCTAGCTGTAGTGGGTAATGGGTGGGCCGTGTGGAAAGGCGGTGTTACTTAGGACTGCATGGGTCAAGCCCTGTTGCGAGGTTTGCTACACGTTGTTTTTGTTTCATGTTGTGAGTCGTGGCTCGTGCGATGGTAGGTTTCAGACAGGGTGGACGGGGTCTTGCAGCTTGGTGGAGTTGGGCTGTCGTGGCTTTGTTGCGATACGTTTGCTGAGATTATCACATGGGTGGAATCTATGTATTGTAGTACTAGAGAGAGATCAGATTGCTCACTCGTATGACACTGTGCCGAAGCTACTTCCGTGGATCTATCATCCGCTTATATATACTTTTGGGAAAATAGTCGGCGGTAAATTCCATGAGTCATCAAGGTCATCATTCCCTTAATCTAACAATTGTCGCTCTTCCAAAATAATTACAGAAACATAAACAAAAAGCTGTTATACAAGCGCGAATAAACCCAACAAAACACCAGACCATGAAGATTCAATAGGGAAGACGGCTGCTTATTCGACCCGTATCTTCTTAAGTTGCGGAGCCCGCTCCTTTGGAACTGATATAGAAAGAATGCCACCCTGTAGGCGGGCCCTGACTGAGTCTTGGTCGACCCTAGTTGCGAAGGAAAATACGCGGTAGAAGTCCCCGGTCGAACGCTCAGTTATCAAGTACTTGTAGGTCGGTGCTTCAGCCGGCTCGCCGGGAGTCACCTGGGAAGGCGGACTGCTTGGAGAAGGGGTAGACATTTCACCATCCTCATCAGAGTCCTCTTCCACAGTCGGTTGGTGATATTTCGGGGGTGGGCTGCTCGATGTCTGGTTGATTCGCCGGGCGGGGTTGGTCTTGAGGTGGTGGTCCCTGTGCTCCATGCGGCCTTTGATAGACATCGTTTGGGGATCCGTGAATTCGATTGCGATATCCTCCTGACTGACCCCAGGTAGTTCGCCATGGAGGTGGTATGTGTCGTTTGTTTCATAGACATCAAAAGTGGGAATGAATGGTGGTGTGGCTACCGCCTTGTTCGAAGGCCTGGAGCGAGGAATGTCATAGTCATCGAGCAGAGAGAAAAGAGGCGCGCAGTTGCTCGCCAGAGGGGAAGTTAAGAAGACCATTGTTCTGTGGTTGGGGAAGAAGTTTTCCCCACAGTTGATATAGATTGGGATGTACGAGATCTGATTGTCTGGTGCTAGATGACAGACAACCTTAGTTGAAACGATGCAAATGGATGGATTATAATAGAAGTGTGAATCTAGATGTTGGACCAAGTAGAGATGTGTGTCACTATTATATAGGCAATGGCAATTGTTCTGGAATCTGCTAGCTTATCAAAGCAATGAGCGGAACTGACCATGCAAGATAGTCGTGTATAGATTTGAACATGATGATATACTCAGCCATGGAAGCAACTGGACCTGACCAGATGCCTCTGGAGCCTTCCATGTCCCGCGGACTGATAAGCGGTTTTGATAAGCAGCTACTTACTACTTCTGGAATAGCGCGTCGTGGGCTCTCGAATTCAAGGTCACATGACCAGTGTAGGTTTCGCCTTCCTCTCCTCCTAGACGAATGTGCATGCGTTCATCTAAACAGTATCCATTCCGCCTCGTCGATATCACGAATATTGGGCATCTTCATCCGCTGATTGGGTTCCCCAGTGGTTGTGGCATGGCGCGGACTGGGTCAAACGGCTGTTATCGGATGTTGCGGATTCCAGGCGAGGAATACATCTCAAACTGCCTGTGCCCTTTGCGTAATAAGTATTCTATGGCGTTGAAATCCTTCTTGTTGAGTGTCCTGTGCTTTTCAAATTCCTTCCTGCCAGGGACGTTAGCGACTTTGCGTAAACTGACAGATGGATGCTCAAACCTACCTAGTATAAGACCTGAAGTTCTCCCTTGAATCCTGTGCAGTGATCAAGGTCGCAATGCATTAGTCTGTGTTCATGTCAATGGCCAGAACCTGAGCTAGAGGCGCTCACAGAAGGCTTCTTCCGAATTTCCCTCAGACATTTCCGGTACAGGGACAGAACCTCCCGCTGAAGACCAGACAGTCGAGCCATGGATTGATACAAACACACCTGATTTGGGAAGCCAAATCAAGCGCTATATTTCATCGCATTCGTCGTTTCAGCGACAATTTCGTTTAGGGTCAATTATGGAGGTCAATTATTGACTGAAGTTCTGTCACATTTGAATGATGAAATTTGGATAAGCGGACAAGCTTCCCTTCCTTAGCTCCGGTCTCTGCCGGTCTGGAGAAATCACCTTTTCCGATCGGGTGTAATGGGCCGTCACACAATTACCGTACTGTGTAAGGTAATTAAATCAATTGACCAGTTGTCTCCTTTCCCGGTCATTTTCAAGCCATAATCGTAGGTAATGCTATGTATTCCTATGTAATACGTCTCAATGACATGGGCCGAGGAACACCCTCAGGCCGACCGAGTGAGGGAACGTGCCGAGCATGAAGCACTTTCTGTACTATGAAGGTCCCTAAGTAGTTACTATCCCACCTACTACCACGGACACCCTTTATCAATCTGTTAACACTGGATTCGACGGTCTTAAACTAGTAGTCTTCATTCCAAAATCGCGCTATAGTTACCGTCGACATTGATTTGTTCAAGATGGTCACCTTCTCTGTGAGTACAATCATAGACTACGTCATTTGACGCAGTTTCGCAAATAAACACACATCGCACATTGCACATCCCACCCTTTACTTTACATAGCTCTACACGGTAATTGTTGGAAGGCCAAAGTCTGTTGTCTTTTTGAATTTCGTGTCTGCGTGCTTCGTTGCCTCTTCAACTTCTCCGGCTTCTTTAGCTTTGCCCATCCCACCGTTCTCCTCTCCGTACACTTGATGTTAGCCACTAACATTTCATACAGCGTCTCATTCACTTCCTGGCAAAGGATGGCCAGACCTACTACGGAGACGCCATTCTTCCCGCCGGTGTTACCGACATTGCCAAGACCACTCAAGCACGAGTGATCCAGGGCGATATCTTCGGCCAGCACGAAGTCACAGACAAGATTGCCGAAGTCAAGATGCTTTTATCGCCGCTAGCCCGCAAGGACATCGGGACAGTGCGCGGTTTAGGCTTGAACTACGAGCAACACGCTAAGGAATCCAACCTTCCTGCGCCCAAGTACCCGATTCTGTTTTACAAGCCCATCACCGCCATCACAGGGCCGCATGACGAGATCCCAGTCCCAACACTCGCACAGCAAAGCGAAGGATTGGACTACGAGTGCGAACTGGTCATCGTCATCGGGAAAGAAGCCCGTGACGTTCCCGAAAACCGCGCTCTGGATTATGTCCTCGGGTATGCGGTGGGCGATGATGTTTCCCACCGCGATTGGCAAATCAAGCGTGGTGGAGGCCAATGGGGTCTGGGCAAGAGCTTCGATGGCTGGGCTCCTTGGGGACCGGGCATCGTTTCCTCCAAGTTGATCCGTGATCCCAATGCGCTCCAGATTTCGACGAAACTCAATGGCCAGACTGTGCAGTCGTCATCGACGAAGGATATGATCTTCGGCGTGGCCAAGACAGTCGCGTTTTTGTCCCAGGGAACTACTTTGTTGCCTGGTGACTTGATCTTCACCGGAACGTAAGTTAGGGCCATGTTATAAATCCCAATCATGGGGTTCCAGACAGACAGGTACTAATTAATTCCTTATAGGCCTGAAGGTGTTGGGATGGGCCGGAAACCTGCGCTTTGGCTTAAAGACGGCGACCGGGTCGAGGTTAACCTTGAAGGCGTGGGCTCGTGTACTAACCAGGTTGTCTACCAGAAGCCCTCATCCAAGCTCTAAAGGTCCCTACAGACTTCCTCTCCTCGCTAAGTTTCATTCCCGCTGGGGCTACATGTAAATAGCACATTTGTTACCCGTTGATTGTTTATACTATGAATGCTCTTGAACACTAAAATACCAGACCATGTGACGTGGGATTAAATCGTAGACACTTCGGCGTGAACCTAAATACAAGCGGAGCACCTAGACCACCTGAGCTCCGTATCCCTTGATGGATTCAGCAAACGCCCAGCTCTGCTCCTCAAGCTTCTGGTCTTCATTCAGCTCTACCCCATCTTCAGTAATGATCGCTAGTGAGTACTTGTCAAGACTCCGGGCATCGCGATACCACAAAACCTTGAGGCATTCTCTCAAGGCGGAAACCGCATCTTCCTTGCTAATCTCTTCGATAGGCTTCTCTTCTGGGAACAACCGGCGAAGAATCGGTACGGCGAGATGGGCGCCAAATCCAGTTGCAAGGTGTGGGGCTGAGTATGTAGTCCCCAAAAGGTCCGCGGAGCTAAGGAAAGGCTTCTTGTCTCCATCGAATCCGGCGACTAGGATGTGGTTCCACAGTGGGTTGAAATCGGATCGGCGTTTATAAAACACCTTCGAGAGATAGGTGTGAAGGTTCTTCGCGTTGAGTGAATTGCCATGAGTGGAGTAGTTCTCTCTGATGTCGATGGATTCTAGGAGACGGTCGATATACTGCATATCGGACACATCACCGCTGAATCCAACCACGGCAGATTCACCAAACATGCGTAGACGTTTGACATCGGTGAAACGAGACAAGGATCCATATGAAGCTATTTATGAGAGAAGAAGGTGTTATTTCGGTTTCATTTCGTTTGAATACTCTCGCGAGATTAGGATCGTACCTAAGTTGTCAGCGGCAATCGCAACGCCGCCGTTGAACTTGACCGCTACCACGGAGGTTCCGGTCACAGCAGGGGACTGGGTATGGGTTTTAGGGCCGGTGCTCTTGAGGTAAGACGAGTTGTATGGACCATAGACATCATCTCTGGGCTTTGGTTCTGGTGTTAGCTAGGATAGCTTTCGTGTGGTGATGAATGAAACCCTACCCGACCCCAGAGTTCCGGGAAATGGTTCATTCTGAACGAACGGAAGTTGCGTAAGTATAATGAAGGTGCGTGTATAAGTTTCTTCGGCCAGGTGATATGTTGAGATTATAGAGACCTAAAGAGCAAATGGAAAAGTTAAGATACGTGGTTTGGGTTGATTGCTTAGATAGGCAGTAGAGCTGACGCAGGAGCTCCTCTTGCATTACGCTCTAGGGCGGTGAAACCCATTTTCCAACCCGTGACATGACCGGCCCATACTACCTGGTACCAACAATGATGTCGTTGTCACCCACTTGATTTAGCAAAACACTGTTTACATGGTAAATTTTAATTATTTTCATAAGATCTATATCGTCAAATTCAATTCGTATCTACGTGATTGTACAGTATAGCAATTATATAACATTGTATCACTATGACCAGGGATAAATCAAAAATGTATTATCCTCCGAAATATAATAAATACGGCTGTGTATCTTACCGATTACTTGTATATCTTTTTGGACGACAACGTCAACATGACAATAACTTAAAAAAAAAATATTTTGATTCTCATGAGGGTATATTTATTCATCTATCTTACATATATCATGTTTCACTTTACTCGTTCCTCGGACCCTTGCTCTGAGTATGTAGGATTGTTTGATCACTCAGTCGCTGTTGCAGCCACAAAATCAACCGTTCCCTTCTGACCAGCAGCTTGCTTCCTTTCTGTTGCATCCTGAGCTTTTTTCTGGGCCTTCAGGAGTTCTTCTTTGAAGCCCCACCCTGGGAGATCAGATATACACCATAAGTCGGGTGGAAGGGAGGTAGAGTACTGCGCTTGATCGTCGATTCCTGCATGCTCCATAAGTTTCTTGAGCAGACTTGGATTTCTTAGCGAAGTTGACGCGGCTAGCTTTTCGTTGAAATGGGTGCCACGACTTTTCAAGGACAGGAAGTGCGAAAACTTCGCATTGGCCGCGGAAGGAGGAGTCCCCGGCGGAGACGGTGGTATCTCAAGGTTCGGTACCGGGGGGAGTGTTAAGTCATGTATTAATGCACGAGGTGGTGGGAATGGTGAAGTTTGTCCATTGAGTGAGGTGCTTATTGTAGATTGGGTGTCTTCATGAGACGGTCCAAGAATAGGACCCCGAGGTTCCGAATTTGGGTTCTTTTCTGGTAGACTTTGTTGGCCACTATGAGCCTCTCGATTCACTACTGTTCGTTAGATTCCATTCGTAGAAAATTAAAAAGTGGAAGACCAATGTACCTGGACCCTCCGTCGTCTGTAGACCTTCTCTTGGCTGCTCTTGCGGCGCGAGCTAGAAAGAGATTTAGCTTAAGAGGTGTAATCAGGGCATGAATAAGACTCATGGGACTAGATATACCTCATGAAGAGTCGAAGGCTTGTCGTTAACTTCATCTTCGCTGCTGCTTTCATAGTCTCCAAGACCTAGCATAGTTGCAAGAGCAGCGTAGGTTACAGAACCAGCTTAGAATTTAGAGATAAGAGATCTTGAGGAAGGTAACGCGATGTCAGATAGAGGAGCGAAGAGGTTTCAATAAGGGGCTTAAATGAAAGCGACGGTGATTCGAATAAAGGAAATGTTAAATAATCCAATTACATACGTTCATAGAAAAAGAGGGCAGCTTGGAAAGCAGATCTATGAGGTTCTGGAGGTTCTATGGCATGGGCCAATTGGCCCGCATTATATAAGCCGATCGAGCTGTTAACACGGCATCGCGTCAGAGAACCTAGGTTACCTACAGCTTAATCCATGACTGCTTCCCCAATCTCAAATACCCATACAGAAGATCACATTTCTCTGCAGACAGCGATTTCATCACATTTCCATTTCTCCACGACTTACGCCCCTTCTACAACAACTCTCCAGTAATCATGATGTCTGCCATGGGCCATCAGTCTCAGAATGGGACGATCGGATATTCCTTTGGTACTCCAACCACTGCACCACACAAAGAGCACTCGTTCTATCCGTACGTAATGATCATGATCATTTGAACTGATGCAACAATTAAACTAATAAACATTCTCCTAGTTACACCGACAATGGTGGCTCGACCTTAGGAATCACAGGCGAGGACTTTGCTATCCTCGCCGGTGACACTCGCTCCGTCGCTGGATACAACATCAACTCTCGATACTCCCCGAAGGTCTTCAAGATCGGTGGCGAAGATGATACCGGAGATAACGCCCATATCATCCTGTCAGTTGTGGGCTTCGCAGCAGACGGACACGCGCTCAAGGAACGACTAGACGCCATTGTCAAGATGTATAAGTATCAGCACGGAAAACCCATGTCAGTCAGAGCCTGTGCTCAACGATTGTCAACGATCCTCTATTCGAAGCGGTTTTTCCCCTACTACGTAACCGCTATCCTGGCTGGGTTAGATGAGGAGGGCAAAGGAGCTCTGTATAGCTACGATCCGGTTGGCTCTTACGAGAGGGAACAATGCAGAGCCGCCGGCTCCGCTGCGAGCTTGATCATGCCGTTCCTTGACAACCAAGTCAGTTTCAAGAACCAATACATTCCTGGCAGTGGTGAAGGACATGACCTACAGGCCAAGAAGAAAGAGCTGTTGCCGATGGGGACAGTCGAGCACCTCGTGAAGGATGCGTTCACCAGCGCCGTGGAGAGACATATCGAAGTCGGAGATGGCTTGCAAATGATGGTCATAACTAAGAGTGGGATAGAGGAGAAGTACTTCCCCTTGAAGCAGGACTAGGTGTTTCAGATGCGCATCACGTTCTGTCTCTCTTCAAGCCTAACAAATCAACTTTACGTGCTCTCATGATTAAGGATCATTTGCGGCGAAACCTTCGTAATCATGCCAATTATTGTTCATTGCTACCATAAAAACCATAACATCCATGACCAGAGAATAAAGTAAAAAAAGAACTGCGCCAAAAGGGGGTGGGAAGCTAGTAAGGATGATCTAAAAACGCTCCTTCATTCGTGCCGAGACCTTGCGAAGGTTTCCGTAGACCTTACCCTACTCATTGTCAATATTGAACGCAACCTAGGTGGGTGAGATGACTTACGGGAGGACTGCCCAGAATCAAGCTGACAATCGCCTCTTGGGCCACTAATATCGACCGGTACCCTCCGAGGATATGAATCTTCTGGTCAGCCAGTACGACTCTGGTCCGACTGGCGTTTTCAATCGCAAACTTCACCTTCCCGTCCTTTCCAGCTATGCGGCCAACTGCGCGGCCAATATGTTCACCGTTGAGGGACGCTTTGACGTCGCGGATCTCGAACGAGCGGATGTATAGGTCATCCAGTCGCAATAGTGCAATGGCGTCGTCGACATCGAAGCCAAGAGTGAAAGCTTTGATGAAATCCTCGCCCTTCTGAAGCGCCCCGGTATCTGTGGTGAACTTGGAGGTTCGCAACTCGACAGCCCGATTCTTGATGTTCATCCGCACTTGTAATTTCAAGTGTTCGACGAGTGGAGGATAGATTCTTAGCAAGTCAATAGTCAGTCGCAGTCTGGTACTCGTGGGAGATCACACTGACTTGGCCCAATATGATTTCAATGGCGACATCCTATGTGGCGGGACGGGCACTTTCCGAGTCTCAACACGGTAGACACCATTGACATCTTTGGCGGGAGTGAAAACAGGTCGTCCTTCTTCATCAATGTGCATCTCGGAGTCCTGGGCAGACCCTGCTACAGGAGCAGAATCCGCCGTCCCGTTGTCCACGGGGTTCTGGGTATCGATCAAAACTTCATCGCTCTGGTCTTCAAGAAACAGTTAGTTTGGAGGCTCGGGCCAAATTCGCAAAATTGTCGAGGTGACCAACCATGTGTTTGCAGGGTATCGAACGGGGGGGCTGTTGTCGGTTCGCCCGACTGTTTAAGGCCTGTCGGGGCTGGCATTTTCCCGGAGAATGTGGTGGTTTGAAAGAGAGAATTAAATTGACTTAAGGTTTTGTGTACATCTGCTTTTAGTGCCTTGTTATCATCTGAAATTCCTTTAGCTTTGTCAAGAGGAGTGGGGGTGCGGAAGTCTTTAGAGATTTTTACTGCAAACAGTACAAACTGCCTTTGGGAGGCGTTGTCACCTTCAACCATCGATAAGGTGATAAGGTGATAAGATAAACCTGGTTTATATGTTCAATCCAGAGGCTTTACTTGATGCAGTAGTAATCAGGTAAATTAAACTACCTTCTTTCTATACATGGCACTTGACTCTGTTGTCCGAGTGTAATTGTGAGTTATATATCCTGGTTGATTGCTATCATCTATCCATCACTGTCAAGGTTTCCCGATCCGGCAATACTTGTGAGACGCATCAATAGACCGCTTGTTCACATGTCTTGAATTTGCATTTCTGTATAGACAATATTGCTGGGTTCTCATTCTTATTCTTCTTTCCGTTTTCTTTTGCGCGTGATATCCATTCATTGACATCGATATCTTGACTGAGATAGAAACTAGTAGATTGCACTGACTGGTCTCTATTACGCACTTAGGTTCTAGAATTATTTATGTACTCCCTACGAGTTGAATGGGAAAGCAAGTAAAAGAAAAAGGACATTCTCACAACACACTCTGTGTGCATGTTTCTGATCATCGCATTGGTTGTTGGCCTGGAAGGGAGATATATCATATTATATAATGTTTTGACCTAGCCTCAGGATGGGTATTGTATATTCTGGGTAGTTGTTTGCAGTGGCTGTGAGCCGCTCGTGTGAAGGATTCGCTTGGCTTTATATCTTTCTCTTGGACCACCCCTTGCCCACTGCGTGAATAATAATATAATATATTAAGGTCTATTGTTGTTCTAATAGTTTTTGCTTTGTGAAAGGAATTCTTTATACTCCGTACTATCACTTAAGCCAGGAGAGAAAAGTACTGATCTGACTCAAAAATAGCTAGGCTTCATAACTGTGCTCTTCTTTTTTCTTTGGTAGAAATTGTTTTGTTCCCATTGATATCAGTGTAGACTTTTGTCATTGTATATTCACATTATCCTTGTAATTGGGGTTATTGTCATCTTCATCCACGCCCCCCTTTTCTTTATTCTCTCCCCACTTGACTCTAGTTCAAGGGGAAAGAAAAGATGTGGCAAACATATCTACATTGAGACACACTTTATTGATTATTGTGATCGAAAAATCATTTTCACTTCCATTCTCATTTACAGGTCTCTTTTCCTTCTTCTCCTTCATCCTTTCCCTTATTTTTTTATTACCCCCTCTATAATGTGGAAAGTCTTGTCTTCATCGAAGGTCATCAATGCTGGTACGGAATCGCCCCCCCTATATTACTCGAGACGGCCCGGGTGTAGTTAGCGTCGACTCGCCGTTTTTAGTCCGCGTCTCCTCAACCATGCCAGCTCCAATTCTTAAATTAAGCCATGTCGCAGGAACACCAAGGTCGTGACAATACAAGAAATTCACGGCAATCACCCACAGATATTACCGGTTCCCCCTCGGCCAGGCATCTGGCATTTGGAAATCATTCCTCGTGGGAAGGCGACCTCGTTCCTAGGGATTATCTTGGAACACCATCGGACCGTCTGATCAACCTGCCTTCCGGGCCTACTGCCATTGCCTCTCCCCGCAAACCTACCAAACCTACCCCGTCTCTCTCAAGGACTAGCTCCCAGCCCCAGTCTTCTGCCCTGGAAAATCCCGGTCTTTCACAACATCTACCACTACGGGATATTGTTCATTCCGCAAGCTATTCCAATAAAAGTCAACTATCACACGCTGCTTTTCCGGCGCCTCCGTCGACTACGGACTCGACCATATCTTGCCCACCAGGGACGACGCTGCTGCCCAGCAAATCCGAGCAGCATGATAGAAACATGAATGAACAAACAGACAGCAGCAATCCGCGCAAGGATTCGGACGCAACGGAGTCAGTTCAGTCAGCGACGTCTTCCCCGATATCTTCCGTCAAATCTTCGCGATCGATGACCGGCGAGCGCACGGTATTGGGCCAGCGCACAATGCCCCGAACCTCGTCTATCGACTCCGCGATATCCTCCCTTTCTTCTGTTTCGCAGTCGCATAAGACTTCCTTCGATGCGACCGCGTTGAGCCAGGCTGATATCGGGAACCTCATCGCTACTGCAGGTTCTGCCGAAGCAGTCATCATACATCTTTTGAAGGAAAAGCACCATGCTGCGTCTCAAAACTCCCAACTATGGAGATTAGTCGAAAAGCAGCGCACTATGGTCCTCGGGCTGAACAAAGACCTCGAGCGCGCTTTGAAGGAAAAAGAACGCTACAAGAAAAAAGTCAAAGAGCTCCAAACCCCGACGCCCCCTTTACCATCTGTTCCAGGTTCGCAAGCACAGCACAAGTTCCCAAGCAACAATGACGAGGCTGCCCGCCAAACAACTGCGGGGGGGAATCCGCCCTCAATCCAAGCCACACACACGGGCAGGTCTGAACTCGGGGAGGCGAAGCGGTCAGGTTCTGATAGCGAAGGATTGAAAAACCTCCACGAAATTGACCCATCTCTCGCATTGCGAAAAGGACATACAAAAGCCAGCCCGGGAGGAATACTGGATAGGTCGCAAGGACAAAGCTCCCCAGATCCACCAACGTTGGTGTATGCACGACAGGAACTATCAAGGACAAGTCCAACCTCGCTTACAAGTTCCAATTCTGCCGGGAATGAGCATACCGAAGCCGAATATAGACAGCAAAATGTATCGCCCCAGGCGCGAAAACCTCCCCCCGCCCCGCTTAATCTTAATCATCTCGACCATACAGCCATAAACCACCCTGGACCATATGACTCCGATTCCGACTACGAAGATATTTTGGCCGTGGACGAGTTGCCAGTGGATCGCGGACGGAGAAAGACGAGGGATGAGGATGATCGAGATCGCGACTTCATACTGCCAGACGAAACGAACCCACCGAGTAATCCTGATAAAAACGGAAATCCATCGCTTGTACTCCCGGGGCTTGTTGGGTCTGCCTCGGAGCCGCGACAAAGGTCGACATCGAGCGAACAAGTAAAACACTCGGGTTTCACACTCAGTCCCAACATGGCACATGCACCATCTTTTGGTGATCACCCTATCATTACTGCCCCTAAGAGCCCAGGATTGCCCATCAGTCCCAGACCGGAAGATCGCCCCATTGGCTCACCGTTGCCGCGCATGCCGAGAGACATGTCAAATCCGCTGAATTCTCTGCCTGTGTCTTCAGATGCCAATGTATCAGGGTTAGCCCTCTCTGCACGTGGTGGAAAATACCAAGATTCGTTTGCTACGGGGCCATCTACCCCCTCTGCGATTGCAAATGAGCCGTCAAGTTCATTCGCCTTTGTTGACGCTACAAGCAGGTCTATGCCATCCATAGATTCGGCTGTCAGGGTAGACAGTCCACAGTCACTGCCCTCAACTTTGAGTGGGATTTACCAGGGACTAGTGTCACCGGATTATCCAGATCTTTTACTACCGCCTAACGCCCTTCCGTCGATCCAAGTCAAGGTGTCGTCGTCACGCCTTCGGCCTTCGAGAAATAGCTACATGGCATCCAAACCTTTTGAAGAAGAACCTGTTTTCACGCTGAGTATCTTTTCGCGATCGAATAACTCAGAACTTTGGCGCATTGAAAAGGTCATTGCAGCTCTACCACTGCTTGATCAACAAGTCAAACAGGTGTCTTCATTCTCGGAGAAGTTACCTGACCGGTCCATTTTTACTGGACATTCTCCCGCGAAAGTTGATGCTCGGCGTTCGGCATTGAACTCCTACTTTGAAGCCCTTCTCAACACTTACATGGACGAAAGAGCAGCCCTAGTGGTTTGCCAATTTCTCTCGTCTCATGCAATCGAGGCTCGGGACGATGAAACTAGCTTGCTAAAGGGTAGTAATCAACCTGAGTCCGAACTGACTCGCGGTCAGGATGGGAAACCTAGAAAGGAGGGGTATCTGACCAAACGAGGAAAGAATTTCGGAGGTTGGAAAGCAAGGTATTTCGTGCTGCACGGCCCTGAGTTGAAGTATTATGAATCGCCGGGAGGGGCCCATATGGGAACCATCAAAATTTACAATGCGCAAATCGGTAAACAGTCCCAAAACGGCCAGAACACCCCTCCCTCGGGTGTCGAGGATGACACTGATAACCAATATCGACATGCCTTTCTCATCTTGGAACCAAAGAAAAAGGATTCCTCCGCACTTGTTCGTCACGTATTGTGTGCCGAGAGCGATGAAGAAAGGGACACATGGGTCGAGGCGCTCCTAGAGCATGTCGGCGGAAACCCGGAAGCCGAGGCCTCTAAACCTGCACCGCCCAAAGCGCAAGTGCAAGCACAAGCTTCGTCAAAGCCGACTTCCAACACACCTGGCAAGCCAAAACTATTTGGAAATGGGCCTAAAAAGGGCAACAGGGCACCCGAAAATTCAGAGCTAGATGGTGCAGACACTGTCCAAGGATTCAGTTTTGATAGTGCCGTTCCAGCAGAACCTCCGGTGTTTGGGCCATCTATCGATCAGCCAAATCCCAAACCTTCGTTGATCACACCAGGACCATCAACAGATAACTCAGAATTTGGCCAACTGACAAGCCCTATTTCAGAGCAGGGCCAGTCCAGCAAGTTCATATCCGCGCCCACTAACGGTGCAGTCATCCAAAATGCCGGCGCCTGGGGCAACAAGGCAACAACGACCAGCACTAAAGAGAAGAAGCGCAGCATCTGGGGTTTCCGTACAAGATCATCCTTTGATCTCGCATCCCAAGTTCAAGCCAATTCCGACTCTCCAACAACACCGGTTCAAGGCAGTAGCCCGGGGTTCCCGAGAGAGCTTATCCGGCCAGTATTTGGGATCCCCTTGGCTGAGGCAGTCCAGTTTTGTGCGCCACAAGGGGTCGATGTGGCTCTGCCGGCAGTCGTTTATCGCTGTATAGAGTATCTTACTGCCAAGAAGGCCGAGCTGGAAGAGGGTATATTCCGTCTGAGTGGATCAAATGTGGTTATAAAGGGACTCAAGGAACGGTTCAATACTGAAGGCGATATCGACTTTCTTGCTGATGAGCAGTATTATGACGTCCATGCCATTGCCTCACTCTTCAAGCAATATCTTCGGGAGCTGCCCGCGACAGTTCTTACCCGCGAGCTGCATTTGGAATTTTTGCGTGTCCTTGGTAAGTGACGCATTGTCAGTATATTCTCTATCTAGCACTAATATCCCTCCTGCAGACCTTAAGGAAAAACACAAGAGAATCCAGGCCTTCAATTTCCTTGTTTACAAACTCCCGAGACCGAATTATACATTGCTACGGGCGCTGGTCCAATTCTTAATTGTCATTGTCAACAACTCTGATGTCAATAAGATGACTATCAGAAACGTCGGGATCGTTTTTGCTCCAACATTAAATATCCCGGCACCTGTCTTCTCGATGTTCCTGACTGACTTCGAAGACATCTTTGAGCATCCCCCGACTTCCAACTTGGGGACACTTGAGCCGAATACCTATAATCCAAACTCCCCAGACGACATCCGTTCCCCTCGTCGTCAGATGTTCTCTGATATACCGACTCCCGCCTACAATCAGACAACGTTCCGTCGAAACGTCGATCCCCGGGATGGTGCCAATGACACCGGATTTGTTTCCGTCCAACCGAGCTACGGGCAACATTCAAACAGCGTCCCAGAGAAGCATAACTCCAGCCGGTCGGGTTCGCCTGCCACCAATAGCATGCTATCTCCCAGCATGGACAATTCCCATTCGGCTAAAGCAAAGAGAAGAGAAAGTTCTTTTCTCTTCATGGAGCTGAATCATCAGCAATCCGATGATTTTTGTGAGTGTCCCTTTGAGGATCTTTACTGGAATGATGGACTAATTAGCAGTGACAAAAGCTTGAGAAGTCGAAGCCCATCAATACGCTCCCGTACTATCTATCTACCTACCGTGGTCCCTGTCATTCCTCCACACCCAATAGGCGCCACGCATTCCATTCGCCAGACAATGGGTCTGCTTATGCGACAAAACCCAATCATGATTTGAATGAATGTGAAATGAATTAACACAAGCCTAAAAAAACCTGGCCAGGAACCATTGCACTAATCATAATCAGATTCTAACCGTTGCACGCTATTTTTTTGTTTATATCCCGTGCAGTTCATGGATTATATGCTTTTTTCTTATTGATATCACTTATGCCTTATACAGAGCCTGGTTCACCGGGGTCTCTTGCTATTTTGTTTGACTCTTTGCTCGATATAATATCCATTTCATTGTCTATTGTCACAAGCAAGTTCCACCATATTCTGATACCCTGGGACTTGTGAATGGCCGAGGCTCATATCCATCTACCTCTAATGAAGTGCTCTGGCATTGCAAGCTCGTAACAAAAGTTCCTGTGCTCTCGTATAGAACTTACTAAACTATTCATTTGAATAAGTTTCGCCTTACTCTGTACATCAATCGATCCCACAGGGCTGATGTATGTATGTATGTATATATTACACTTGATCTCAGATTCGTAAAGTAAAAACACAGGTGCAGGAGAAACAAGTGACAAAAAAGCAGTATTTCTAGCTTCTCTCCTCACTAACCCATGCTCAGGTCTTAAAACCGTTTTGACCGCTCGCCCCTCCAGAACCCCATCAGCTCTCCGTTTTCGCTGACCCAATCTCGAACACTGTCTACCAAAGCCTTAGCCATACCTTTGTTCTTCGCTTTCCCGTCCGACGCAAGCGCATTTCCAGGGAATCCCGACGATGATGCAGCATGTTCTCCCGTAGCGTACTCGGACCCCATACTGGGCAAGACATTCTCACCCGCACTCAGGCTCACAAAAAGCGCAAAGGGAACCAGCCAGACACAGAGCCCAAAGTATGAAGCCACCTCCGTGAAAGTCGGGACATCTCCCGGCCCATACTGGTCCCAATTACCCGATCCCCGGAAAGCAGGCAGTGGCTTGGAGAAGTGGCAGAACCAGAACCAGTGGTTCAGGCCGACGAGAACGCATGATAGAACGAATAGGGGATCCGATAGCTTGACGATGGGGAATCGGCGGAGGTTGCTTGCGTAGACTATGTGCGAGCCGATGCTGAGGAGGGATAGGAAGAATGGGAATCCATCGAAGAGGAAGAGGAGGATCTGGACGGAGATGATGCCATATATCAGTCGAGTTAATACTCGACGCGCCAGCACTGTATGTTCCTCCACGAGCTCCGAAAGGTAGTAGAGGCCGGAAGCTAGTAGTAGGTAGTCTGTCAGCCCATCACTGTTTTATGCCGCACACCCGTTATCTAGCGAGTCGGTTACTCAGGTCCATGGTATAGTTCCTTACCTATAGCGAGCGTAAGGAATGAGAATCCTACTATAACTCCCGCGTATCCTATCAGTGGCAGGATCCACATCTCGAAAGGAAACGAGAGGGGGTGGGGGGTCGGATGAAATAAAAAGAAAAGGTCAAAATCACTCGAGAGACCTTCAGCAGGAAGAAGAGCGCGAATCAAACAGATTGTCTTGGTCTCTGTATGGGACACGAGGATGTTCCAGCTTGGCGCGGAACCATCGTACTGATCCGGCGCTGTCTCTGGTGCCTCAGGCCGCAGGTGAATGCCAAGGAATCGTGGGCGGAGGGACGCCAGAAAAAATGATAAAGGCTAAAGTGATCGCCTGTTATCAGTACCAAAATTCTTTCCAAACATACCCGCAATATCAGTCGCAGATTGTTCTTGTACTCAGTGACCCAATCTACCTAGCTTGGTCTTCTGTTCAAATTTACTAGTTTCTTGACTATATTTGACTCTACTCAACATGTCGCGCCCTGAGGATGTCTTGTAAGTTTTATGTCCAACCGGGAAACAATATACAGTTTATTCACAACGTAACCAGGCCTCCGGACCTATTCTACGGTGACGATGAATCTCGAAAATACACGACTTCATCTCGTATACGAAACATTCAATCAGACATGACACATCGAGCCCTCGAACTCCTCGACCTGTCATCTCCGTCCCTCATTCTCGACGTCGGCTGCGGCTCTGGCCTCTCCGGCGAAATCCTCTCCCAAGAACCCCGCGAACAAGGTGGACCGCACACATGGATCGGAATGGACATTTCACCTAGCATGCTTGACGTTGCGCTTCAGCGAGGCGTAGCCGGCGATTTATTTCTCGCGGATATCGGCCAAGGAATTCCGTTCCGACCTGGAACTTTTGACGCCGCCATCAGCATCAGCGCTATCCAGTGGCTTTGCAACGCGGAAACAAGCGACGTCAGCCCAGAAGGGCGACTGCGGCGATTCTTCGAAGGTCTCTATTCGAGCTTAAAACGTGGAGGCCGTGCTGTCTGTCAATTTTACCCGAAAAACGATGCCCAACGGACCATGATCAGTGGAGCTGCGATGAGAGCTGGCTTTGGGGCAGGAATTCTCGAAGACGACCCCGGCACAAAGAACAGCAAACTTTATCTCGTTCTAACAGTTGGCGGGGGCGGTCTGCAAGGTGATATCACCGGCGTTGTTGACGGTATGAGTGACGTGAATGTCTTGGATGCCAGGAAAAGAGCGATGGAGAATGGTAAAGCATCTTTGTCAAGAAAGGGTGACAAGGCTTGGATCATGCGGAAGAAGGATCAGATGACGAAGAAGGGCAAAATCGTCAAAGCGAATTCCAAATATACTGGAAGGAAGAGGAAGATTGCATTTTGAGCTCAGGTCCTTCGTTTGGTCCTTGCAGTCTTCGTACTCGCTTCGGCACGGTCTCTCGGGGCCGGGAAATCTCAATTTCAAAAAGCTGATTCCACCACTGGGGTGAAACCAGCTTTGGCCGTGTACCGCATCGTTCACTGACGCGTTAAGGCGATAATGTCTTATCAGTAACGCTAGCGCCATCGGCGCACATGCTCAGGTCTTTTGCTCTCAGATGCCGTTGACAAGCAGTGTCCGGATTCTTTTTTTTTTTAGAGCGTCTATTTTCCCTCATTCCTTGGGGCTACATGTCTCAATGAACGCTAAGCGTGGTCTAGAAAACAGGTCTAGAACACCTCAAGTTTCATGGCCGGGGATTACACGCAGCACGTGCTCTTTGATGTGGACACGCGAAGAAAACAGAATAAACCAACATTGGGTCAGCATTGTCGAATAATTTTAGGAAATTAGTCGCCTTTTGCCACGTTACAGACTACAAATACAATATGCTAAGGCTTAGCTCATCTTGCAAAGCTGAAAAAGACTATTTTATACTGAACGTACAATTTGGCATCTTATGTTATTCGAATCATTGATAATACAAATTATTTACGCACGATTCAAGGGTAGCCGGTGCAACTTCCCAGCAACATCCTATACAAGCCCTCTTCTATCGAAACTAGAAACACAATAAAAGCTAGCAGTCCCTTCCAAATTACAGGGAAGTCTCCATCTTATCCAAAACGGCCCGGGTGAATTCGTGGGTTGTAGCCTGTCCACCCATGTCACGCGTCCTCGTGTGGCTATAAGAATTCCTCAATCAGTACGGATGCCATTGTAAATTTCGTTTCTTTGGGGTCTTGTGCTTACCCTTCACCAATTACATCGTACACGGCCTTCGAGATTCTGTTCGCGTGGTCATCCAGACCCAGGTGGCGCAAAAGCATGGAGCCAGAGAGGATCATGGCAGTGGGGTTAGCCTGGTCCTTGCCCTTGATATCGAGGCCGACATGGCGACAACCCGGCTCAAACACGGCAACATCGCGGCCCATGTTGCAGCCCGGAACCAAGCCGGGTCCGCCGACAAGAGCGGCACCAACGTTGGAAAGGATGCCACCGTAAAGGTTAGGCATCACCATCACGTCGAATTGTTGGGGTCGCGAGACAGCTTGCATGGACGCATTGTCGACGATCATATCATTAACTTCCAAAGTGGGGTAGGTCTCAGCAACCTTGTGGAAAGTGCTGCGGAACAGACCGTCGGCCAGTTTCATGATGTTGGCCTTGTGGATACAGGTGACCTTCTTTCTGTTGTTCGCAAGGGCAAATCCAAAGGCGAACTTGGCAATACGTTCCGACTTGGCACGGGTGATGATCTTAAGCGACTCGACAACACCTTGCACAGATTGGTGTTCAAGACCCGAATATTCTCCCTCGGTGTTTTCACGAATGATGCAGAGATCGACATTTTCATGGCGTGTCTTGTAGCCCGGGATGTTCTTTACGAGGACGATGGACGCAAAGATGTCGAGCTCTTGGCGCAGAGCAACGTTGAAAGACTGATGGCCGGAGCGTTCCACCGGAGTGAACAGGATACCCTTAAGGCCCAGCTTGTTGCGACGGAGCGACGCGATAGACTCCTTGAAAAGTTCCTCCGAATGCTTATTTCCCGTATCAACGCCACTGACGTCTACCTGTTCCCACTCGATAGGAACATTGTCGGCTTTGAAAATAGTCTTGACCGATTCGGCAACTTCGGCACCGATACCGTCACCTTGATTGCGAAGGCGAAAAAAGCGCGTCAGCGAGTCTGGAACAATCGCGTAGGGAGAACATGGACTGGTGATCTATACCTGGAATCAGGGTAACAGTGTATTTTCCACCATACTTGGTGGGCTTAAAGATGTCCGATGAGACGCTAGCGAAAGCTGCTTCGGGTTAACAACGGCGGAACCTGGGCAAAATCGTGACCGAAGGGTAAACCATACATCGGGCAGGGATCGAAGACCGGGCAATGCTAGGAGACACCGTTGCGCGGTGCAGGAAAGACTGACCACCATGGCCATATTAGTCAATGCATATATAAACGACGATGAGAGAAGGGGTGGGTCTCCGTAAGATAGTATGCTAATGCCGGAAGGAATCAACCAGAAAAGAATATAGAAAACAAGGCAATTGCGCTGTACAACCCAAACAGAACGAGGGAAAGAAGAAGTAGACGAAGAATTCACAACGTTGTGGGGACAATGGCAAAGTAGGTGACCTGCAGGATTGAAGAACAGAGAGCAAAAAAAGAAAAAAGAAAAAAAGAAAGAAAAAAAAGGTGAGAGAACACCGAACAGTCCACAAACGAACCACGGTGGTTTTCAAATTCTTACCTGCGCAGGTCGCGCTGCCCTCAGCGAAAACATTTTCGGGAAGAGGTGGAAGTATCTAAATCGAAAGAAAGGTGATATGAGGAGATTGAATAGAGCCGGAGCAGGATGTGCACGGTAGAAGGAAGGGGGGGAGGACAAAGAGACGGGAGGACGGAGCCGGCGGAGCGAAGGAAAATAGTCAGTTGGCCTAGGCCGTCCAGGGATTTGATACACGAGACAGGAAAAAATAGCGGATGGTCGCGGCACTATGATACGGTCAATCTACGGTCCGATCTTATCTTTGGCTCGGGAGGATTTTAGTCAGAAAACCAGTCGCCACTCTAGCTTGACCCTGACATGATGACGGGGTTTGTACAGGATACGATGTGGCAGTGGAGGATGTTACTGTAGGTAAGAGATGCTCCAAATGGGTTGGCCGATTTGAGCCCTACTATTTCATACAGCAATTGACTTGGTATTTTCTATTATCTTAATTTGAACATCGCGGTAACAGGGGGCAGTGCTTGATTACCCAACATTACAGTATTCTCCCGTGTATTGACTGATGAAATCATTACTTGGGAAACGATATCCCAGTATCAAAAGACATACATCTGCAATAATTAGACGCTGTCAAATCAACCCTCCAGTATACTTTAAAATGTTGTCTTCTTAGGGATCTTCACTCGACCAAGCACGTGGCTACTCTATCATAAGCCTAATTCACCCGGCATCGGACACATCTTTACTACCCTTATTGATGCCCTTTTTCGACTAGCACCAGGCATGCCATCCATTGATGACTTCAAAGAAAGACCGACTACAGCCCTATTTGGCCACGGATCCGTCAACACCAGCATAGCCCAATTATGCCTCATGAAAGATATGATGAGTGGGTCTATTGAATGTAAGGAGGCACAAGCTCGACTCTCCATTCATCATCCAAGTGATGCTCTCTCTACGGCCTGGGGGTTGGCCCTGGCCTGCAGGCACCATTCTCTTTTGGCAATCGACGCCATGACGGACCCTCTTTGTAGAAACGAGACTCGGGTGAGACTCCCATACCGTGACCAATTGGTAAATCAATAGATATCCTTGGTGTACTGCCTGAATGACAGGCGCTCCTGACATGCCCTTGCTACCTTTTCTCGTGGCGGAATTTCCCTTTTTCATGCATCAATAAGGGTTATTGTCATTCTTCAATGAGATGTTCGTTCAGGCTCTGGACGGTTCGATGGTTGAGTAACTATATAAGTCCTTCCAGATGTCGTTGAAATGTAGACACATCCTCCAGGAAAAACCAAAAAACATCATCTTGTGAACATCTTGCTAGAACCCATCAATAATTTCATTCGAGTTTCCTGCCTCAGTTGACCCACCCGACAACATGAAGCTCGTTACCCTTGTCCTTGCCTCGCTTGCTGCCACCACTGTACAGGGTGCCGCCATGCAGATTTGGTGTCACTTCCCCGGCCAAGGCTGCTACATGCTCAAGCGTGCGGCCGATGCCACCGGTGCCGTCAAGCGTTCTGCTGAAGCCTTGGCCGAAGCCATGCCCGACCCTGAAGCCGTCAACACATGGTGCCATTTCCCTGGTCAAGGGTGCCAGAAGGCCAAGCGAGCGGCCGAGGCTATCGGCGAAGTCAAGCGTTCTGCCGATGCTCTGGCGGAAGCCATGGCCGCTCTTGAGGAGGAGGATGGGCAATAGAAAGGTTCGCTTGCCACAATCAGATTAAATGGCGTCAGGTGGCCAGTGTTCCTAATCCGGTTCCCTTTTCGTGTACAGTTCTCTCCGGTTCGGGGGTCCTCGGCGATCCTTTTGGGAGATGTTTCACGGCAAAGATCGATTTAAGCAGGTGTGTCATACGGCTCACCTCACGTGCTCTTTCGTTCCTGCGTTGGTCGGTGAAGACAATGTGGACTGCTTTTATGCCTGCCTTGCTTGTTACCAGATCAAGGTAGTACGCTCTTTTGTCCAGTCATGGGGTCAGAAAATAATGAAAATTACAAACTTATGGAGGCTTGGAGGTCCATTTGGAAGCATATGGACAGTGAAGCGCAGGAGAGACGAATTTTGCTTGGGAATCTTATTGTTAGGGCTATGAAACACTGCCCTTGATTTATACGTACCTAACACCTAGGGAGGTACCAATCTCACTTTTCCCATGGCCATTGCTCAGTTAGTCTTGTTGTCAGAGTAAATGTCTCTTACAAGCGCTGTGCAGCAAGCCAGTCTGATAGATCTTGTAGAATCGGTCGCTGCCAAGCCACGCCCTCTCCATTGTCCTTCGTGGTTTGTCTATAAGATCCATCCGCTGTCTCTTTCTGACGGGTGGGCACAAGTGCCAGACCATGGGTGGATTTATGGGTTCTCGCAGGTTTGATCATTACCAGTGGCTTATTATCTCTTTACAAGATGTTATTGGATTTGGGTATTGTAGGAAGAACGTAAAGGGACGAGCAAGTCCTCCCAAGAGCTCATAGGAAGCAAGAAAGTTTATGGCATAGGCGACTGTCTTTGAATAGGTTTGAATTTGCACAATATGCAATGAAAAGATAAATGTCACTTTTTCTTCGTATCGTCTGCTAACTCATTGGGTGATTGTACTGGCTAATTTAATCTCGTTAATCAGCACGGTTGATAATCTTAGGTACATGTCAATGCATTTGTAGGGTCATGGTTTGGAATCACATCTATAACCATGCGAGCTAATTGTTAACCCTAAATACACCGAGAGAAATTGCGTCAGCCCTTTATCAGTACTCTAGTCTTAGAACTCCTTAGTACTTTGTTTTAGCCATCTTTGTCTTGGTTCCCTCGGGCCTTGTATATTTATCCTGTTGCTCATGAACTTCAAGGCATGACAACCAAAGCCAGTATTTCACAGTGTCCCCGAGAGTGTTTCATACCCAGCGATCATATAAGATTCTGCGTACTGTAAGTCATCGTCATCACCTAGGTATTCGGGGGGTGAGTTGTCTGCTTCCGAGTCAACAGCAGGGCGTAGTTGCGACGGGTCTTCCAAACCGTCCGCCGTTTCAAAACTCAATATCTGTCCGTTTTGGTGCACCTTGAAATCCACAGAGGGTTGTCTTTTCACTGCCGGAGAGTCCACAATGTTACTGTCTCCCCGGTATGCTGATGGATCTCCAGGAAAACCCAATCGTTTTTCATGAAGCGCATATTGAAATACCCGGAGCTGCTCGGCTGAAAGAGACCATGGATCGATGCCACAGTTTATTGGGCAGTCTTCCGCAATCGCCCTCATGGTCACACGACTCGGATTTGCCAATTGTTGCATACACTCCTCTAAAGCTGCATAAGGGGAATGGCCGAGACATTGTGTGGCATCATATATAGACTGGTTGCAAGGCGGCAACTGGATTGTCTGGTCTCCATATGATGGGGTTTCTTCGACATTAATCTGCCTGTTAAACAGGGCAATGAGCTCTTTTTGGACTTGATTTCTATCATCAGCTACCGGAGAGCTGCCCTGTTCATCATGATGGTCAACACTACCGTGAAGAAGAAAGAATGGGGAGGTGAGGGGACGAAGGTTCTCACAAAACGGAATGCAATGTTCTCTTCGGGGCGATAGGTTGTATCTGCGCACCCTCCAAGGGCTTGTAATTGATGTGACGCCATTGCTTGTCTTCGCTGAAGAGAATGTGTAGCATAAAGAAACTGTGTAAAAATAGAATTGGGGGAACGATTATGTATGTCTGTATATCGTATATTGAAGTTCCGCTTTTACCAAAGTAAATACATCCGAAGAAAAGAAAGGAACAGCCTTGAAATAGCAAGCATTACTTGAGTCATTGAGGTAAACGAGAAAGGTATGTTTGACTGGCAGAAGATTGGAAGCCTGTAGATGCCCAAGTACCCAAGCCTATGTAAGTACCATATCGGGCACCATTCCACCGGATCATGGACGAATCTACATGAACAAGCGGAGTAACAGAAATCCCAGTGACCCATCTACACAACTTCCCACTTCATTCATAAGAGTGTCTGAATATCTGAAACCTATAGTACAGTAAACACAAGTCTCTTGTTCTATGGGGATCTTGATCTGGTACATGGTCCATTTCTGAGCACGCTCATTTCCAAGCACCCCTCTCTTCTCACTCTCTCTCTTTTATATCTACTACTATTGACCCGCCCTATCTGGCAGTGGATAGCACTGTGCTAGCAGCGAGACAGTAGAGATAACCAGTTTCATCAGTAGGATTTTTTTTTAATCATACATGAGAGTTGGTCTCTTGTCCAGAGCGATTCTAATCAAGGAACCTGGGATATGTGTCTGAACGTTCTTGAAGATGCCACAGAATGGTGTAAAAAAGGGCATTGGAACCAAGCATTACCGCGGCGTTGTGGATTATCGTACATTTATATATCTCGAAATCGACCACCTTGGTCATGATTTCGTTGTTGCTATAACTGTCCCAGGATGCAACCATCATTAACCCAACTGGTTAAATCTCGCTAATATCATACGCGAGAGCCTAAAAACCGAGTGTGAAATCCGTTGCCCATTTATCAATACAATAAGACACAGGAGACCAGTAGCCTTGAATTCTATACCGTATTGACTGGAGCAACGGGAGGCTGTGACGTTAGATCACGTGACTACAAGAAGGCAGAACCCGTGACGCGATCACTCAGGTCAGCTGTTGTCCGGTAAGCTTGGTTAGAGTGTGCCTACCAAGCTAGATACCTACCTACCTAACAACCAACGGCCGCCCCCATTGTCTACAAATTGATTAGCTCCCTGCCCTTCGCAATTCTTTCTCCAGCTTTTGAAACATCTAGCATCGTTGCAATTAGCACTCTTTGATTATTCGCAAACCCTCTCAAAGGTGCTGCTGTGATTGTCCCGCATCTAGGGTAGATACAGCATAAGAGCCATGGTCGGTTCACACTGTTGCATGATGGTCATTGGCATCTAGAAAACGATGCTAACATAATGCAGACGTCCATCGGTACTGGTTATGATCTTTCGAATTCGGTGTTTTCTCCCGATGGCCGGAATTTCCAGGTAATGAAGTCCTCCGCCCCAACAAGTTCGGTCTTCTAATAGTACGTCCTAGGTGGAATATGCTGTCAAGGCAGTCGAGAATGGGGGAACCGCCGTTGGAATTCGTTGCAAAGACGGCGTGGTGCTTGCTGTAGAGAAAATCATCACAAGCAAACTACTCAAGCCGGGCGCGAATAAAAGGATAGCAACAGTTGACCGTCATGTTGGCATTGTAAGGCCTCCATCGCTTTACCCGTTTCAGATACACTAGTTTCTCTCGATGAAAGAGCTGTGCTGATGTTTTTCTTTTTCTCTTCAATCAATAGGTCTCGGCTGGGTTAGTCCCTGATGGTCGGCATTTCGTTTCGCGAGCTCGAGACGAAGCTTCTTCCTGGAGAGGTGTATACAAAGGACCTATTCCAGTCTCCGCGTTATCGAACCGTCTCGGCAGCTACGTACAAGCCTATACCCTATATTCTAGCGTACGCCCCTTTGGCGTCACTGCTATTGTCGGTGGTTGGGACTCCGAAGCCGAGCTAGCTGTTGATGGGCAAGTCGGCACTGGACCCAACGCAGGTTCGGGCGGTAAGGTCGAAGGAGCAAAGGCCGGGGGTCCCGGCTTGTACATGATTGAACCTAGCGGTTTGTACTGGGTAAGATACACCCAATGAATTGCGACTGGGGCGTTGTGCTAACTTTTTGTACAAGGGCTACTACGGTGCTGCCACCGGCAAGGGAAGACAGGCAGCTAAAGCCGAATTGGAAAAATTAGACCTCGGCTCTGAAAAATTGAGCTTACTCGATGCCGTGAAGGAGGCAGCTAGAATCATCTATGTCGCCCATGAAGATAGCAAAGATAAAGAGTTTGAGTTGGAGATGTCTTGGATCAGTTCCCTCGATGGTCCAACCAAGGGCAGACATGAAGAAGTGCCCAAGGAACTTCTGGAAGAAGCGGAGAAGGCAGCGAAGAGGGCTCTGGAGGGAGAAGATGAGGATGAGGATGAGGGAACAAAGAGCAACGAAGGTGAACGGATGCAAGAATAATCCGATGATTTAAGCACAGAGATCAGACATGAATAGGAGAATTACGAACATTTCCTTTTTTATCCCGTGCACTATTGTGCCTCGTGTACCTCCATAACCTGAGTCTTGGTATATTTTTACAAGATAACTTGAACATGTTGTCAAGATCGATTTTAATGGCGAGAGTATGAGAAACGGAGATAATAAAGAGATGCTGTTAATGTTGAAATCTGTGGGTGATGACAATGAGTTGTCAATTAAACCACCTTGCCTTCGGCCCAGTCTCTTCTTTTCGCCCCAAGTTCCACGGCAGCACTTCCCCAATCCTCGCCATGGTTATGCATTGCCTGGCTGCCAACACCAGCCCTTGCTAGTGCTTGTTCTTCGTTCAGCACAGTGAGCACTCCAAAGATCACAGGAACGCCAGATTCGAGTTGAACGCGCATTAACCCATGAGACACGGCATCTGAAATGTATTCAAAGTGCATCGTTTCGCCCTTGATGAGGACACCAATGGTGATGATAGCATCAAAAGGCTTCGTTGAGGCGGCCGTGGATGACTGCGCCGGCGCCTTCCCGAGATCCGCATTGGAGGAAGACAAGAGGTCCGTGGCGCTAATACCTTCGGCCGAAGAGGAGCTTTTTGCTGCCTGGATTTGCGAGGCAGAATAAATTCTAGATGTCCCCTTTAGCTCCAGGTGATAAAGGGGGGGGGGGGGGGGGGGGGGGGGGGGGGGGGGTTGACAGGTATCATTTCGGGGATTAGAGACATATGCTTACCGTTGAGCAGCGAATGGCAATTCATAGCTGCCCGGGACAGAGTGAATGCTGATGTTTTCCTCCTTTACCCCCGCAGCGAAAAGACTTTTTTTGGCACCTTCCATAAGAGGGCCAATGATTCCCATATTCCATCGCCCATGGATTATTGCAATCCTCAAGCCAGAACCTACAATTGATCATTAAACACAAAAATGATCTCGAGGTCTTCAAGGGCGGGTCTCACCATCAAGCTCTGGAGCAGCTCCAGGGCCCTTTAAACTTGTCATGATTTAAAAAGATTGCGTGGTTCGAAGAGCTAATTCTGGGCTTTATCAGTAAAGTGAGATCGTGAATGAAGTTATGAGCAATGGTTACGTGCCTTGAGTTATGGTGTGACGGATCTTTAGAGAAACTGCGGGGAAGAAGAGTCCCTTTACTGCCGTACTTCAGCGCAAAGGCGGCATGCCGCCCTAGGGAGTAGGAGACCCCTCCCTCAAAGTAGATTACTCTTCCGACCCCGCTGTTTCGGAGCTGCTACAATACCGTCCTTGTTCGTCACACTAAATATTATTGTGGCAGTTTGTCCCCAGCCAACCAGATACTAGATCCGATGGTCCAACATTGTCTCAAGATCTGCATCTATATCAGGGGATCCCACATTGATCCCTCCGTCTGCTGGCTGTACAAAGTACAGTTACATAGTTTCCAACATGGGTGCGGTCTTACGGTGGTTTTACGTTACCGACTTAGTCTGCAAACTCATTCGAAAAGATCAGGAACGTCCATGAATAAAGGCACCAATCAAAAATTCTATGTACGGTGAGTAATCCCGGATACTCATTGTTTCAGTTGGTGGCTAGACTGCCCGGCCTCGTTTGAAAGCAAGCAGGGTGGACATAAAAAAATAAAAGTAAGAAGAAACAAAAAAAGAATCACAACATATGCGCGCAGCGGCTCGAAGGAGCAATACAAAAGCAGTCTTGAATCGGGAACTTCAAACGTTATAGTCCCAATGTCATTACAGGGGAAATGCTAAGGATGACAGAAAAATACTACCACGAGTTTGCATGGATACTGCAGTAGATGCAAATACACCTATGATTAGGCCTGGGCAGCGAACCGAGCCTATTCAACAGTAACCGACTTGGCCAGATTGCGAGGAAAGTCAACATTGAGGCCCTCGAGCACGGCGAGCCAGTATGCAATCAACTGCAGGGGGATCACATTCAGAAGTCCTTGAAGACAATCAACAGTCTTCGGAACCTCAATCTTTTCGGTCTGCGCAGTGGAAAACTCGGGGTCATCGTGATTGCAGATCACGATAGGGCGACCACCTCGGGCAATGACTATGTTTTGTTAATAACTTGTTGTAATAAAACACGTCAAAATGGGCTGACTTACCTTGCTGGTAGGCATTAACTGATTTGATGAAAATATTATCTCGAGTGAGAATCATGATTATAGGCAAATTCTCATCGACCAGAGCAAGAACGCCATGTTTCAGTTCACCAGACATCACGGCCTCGCAGTGGAGATAAGAAATTTCCTTGATCTTGAGAGCACCTGGAGATTGAATTAGCAAGTAATTTGGAATATTGTCCTCAAAGATTCACCAACCTTCCAGTGCGGTTGGGAATTGACTCCCTCGTCCCAAAAGAAGCAAGCTTTTCTGATTTTTGAAAAAGTTTGCGCACATCTGTTTTATAGGGTCGTTAAGCTTCAGGATCTCCTTAAACTGTTCAGAAACCTTCGAGAGGCCTTCCATGATTTCCTCCCGTCTCTTCTGTTTCGAGGCCCTATCCTCACTAAGGGAAAGTGCAAACATAACCATGGCAACGAATTGGGAGGTGTATGCCTTAGTCGAAGCGACACCAATCTCGGGACCAGCATTAATGTGCACACCACAATGGGTCAAGAGAGAAATAGACGATCCCACAACATTCACAACACCAACAGTCAAGGCACCCCGTTCAAGGCAGTAGCGAAGAGCCATGAGCGAGTCGGCAGTCTCTCCAGATTGAGAAACAAACACGCATGTGTCATCCCGGAAAACCGGTGCCTGTCTGTCCAAGAAATCGGATGCGAGCTCCACGGAAATGGGGATCTCAGTAAGCTCCTCAAACACGCCACGCACGGCCATACACGAGTGGTAGCTGGTTCCGCATGCAACAAAGATGATTCTCCTGCAGCGACGAATAGTGGAAATGTACTGTCGAAGACCGCCAAGGGTGACTTGTTTATTCGCAACATCCAGTCGACCCCTCATGGTGTTCACCACGGACTCTGGTTGTTCAAAAATCTCCTTTTGCATGAAATGGTCGAATTTACCCTTCATAATCTCCTGGAGTTCAAGTTCAATTGTCTGGATGGCGCGAACATTGGAGGTACCGTCATCCTTTGTAAGTCGATGGATATTGAGCTGTCCTTCATGGATATGAGCAATGTCATCATCCTCGAGGTACAGAACCTTCTTTGTGTGCTCGACGATTGCAGATGGATCGGAGGACAAGAAGAACTCCACGGGCTGGGGAACTCCATCATCGGAGAGGAAAGCACGGGACTGCGATCGATGAAGAAGAGACTTGTCGGGAGGAGCAAGCAGCCCAGTGGCGGACTTCTTCATGGCAACATGTTGAGAGGCTTGCTCAGCAGGAAGAGCGCCCTCTTCTGAGAATTCAACATCGACGAAGTCGACCTTCATCTTCTTCGAGGTCTTCACGCCGACGACGAGTGGTGAACCCTTCCGGGCAGCAATGACCTCATGGGGGTAGTGTACAGACTTGATGAGGAGACCAAAGGCTCCTTCCAGCTCCTTCACGACCGCCTTTGCCAATACCGTGAAGTCGATGTCGGGCTGCTGATCATACAAGTACTTTGTCAATTTGGCAATACATTCTGTGTCGGTTTCGGTTTCGAAACGAAAGCCTTTGCTTTCCAGCAAAGCCTTCAGTTCCTTGTAGTTGGTAATGATCCCATTATGGACAACAGAGAACTCCCAATTAGGATCAGACCTATCCATTGAGAAGCAGTATGCATTAGCCTTCGAACCCCTCAAGCGTGTGGAGCGCAACATTATCAAGATGATCGCGAGTCAATTTATCTTACCTATGAGGATGGCAATTTTGACGTGAAGGTGTGCCGTGAGTCGCCCAGCGCGTATGAGCAATGCCAGCGTGAGACTCAAAGGTCTTTGTCAAATCCGGTTTGCACTCCTCGATGAGCTCCTTCAATTTGGCAACCTTCCCAACTTCTTTGAATGCACAGACTTCATTCTTCTTGTTGCCGTCAACGGCAAGGCCTGCCGAGTCATAGCCTCGGTATTCAAGTCTCGAGAGGCCTGTAACCCGTCAGTAATTATACACATATTGGATTGCGGGAGCGCAGGAGTAGGCGGGGATCTTTGGGCGGAGAAAGAAGGAGGGGGTGGGGGGGTACAACCATTGAGCAGAGTGTCAAGGACAAACTTGCGGTCTCTTTCCACAAGGTAGTTGATGTAGCCGAAGATACCACTGTAGTATGTTAGATCCGCTGTGCATGCCACGCGAATGAATCTTCGAAGATTCGAGAACATACCACATTGTTATGCAAGGGGGCAGCCAAAACAGATTATCGTTGGTTTCGAAAGGTGAAGGGACTCGAACTACAAGTATGAGGGACCTCAGGGGACAGGTACAGGATCTTTGAACCTATCACCTTGAAAGCCGACACTGGGAGAGAGGAACACAAGATAAACCGGTAGGTGTGATGATAGGGATGTATTGCGGGTAGATGAGAGATGATGTTGTAGGAAGCAAGAGGTCAAGAGACAAGAAGGTGTGTGAAGATCGACAATCAGCAAAGTGGGAAAGGAGGGGAGCTGTTGTTGTTTTATGTTTGTGATCGGCCCACACACAGACCAGGGAAGCTAGTACTAGTACCTACCAACTAGTGAATAATATGGGCCACGGCGAACAAAGAGGCGGTGGCCAATGGTATTCCCCACGCCTCACACAGTTTCTCAGAATGTCTCACCCGTGACTCGGCTTAAAATAATCCCCCATTTGATGGATACATAGCAAAGATCGGCTGTTAACAGTTCAGAGTCCCCACTTAGCATGTCAAAAATAACACTGTTCATTTTATTATTAGCCAACTTGGACCTATACAGTCAGTCAGTCGCTGATCTTCTGGAGCACTAACTATTAACCTATACTAAATTCTTCAACCTCCTGTTCAAACCTGTCTTCTAATGGGCAATAGGGAGTTTTCCTCATTGGGATTTGCCTGGTAATACTGCCATGGCAATAATACATCCAGTAACAGAAAACCAGCTGCATACATAATACCGCATCAGATTACGTATAAGCTGAAACATTACAGCTGAGCCATCTTGAAATAGTCAGCCAGGCCCTGCAAAATATATGCGTGTGTGTTGTCGTCTTAGAATGGGGACATGGATGTTACTTATTTGGCCATGGCTCTTACGCAGGACTATTGTACTGACAATGTTGTAGCTGAGGCACTTTACCTATTTTTTAAGTCCCTTATCTAAGCCATAACTGACAGAACCACGTAGTAAATTTCAGGTACATTAAGGAATCAAGGATGGGAAAATGCGAAGGATACGTTAAGTTGGGATCAGGCTAGCCTATTGTCTGTATTCGTGAAATTTATTGGTACCGACCTGTCTTTCGGTCCTACATCCTAAAAATAATAATTGTGGGGCAGGAATCCGGCATTACCATCAACATATGAGACAAATATACCTAGAATATAGAACTAGTCATACTCTATACATGTTTTGCTTTCTTTAGGAGGGTTAATAATAGTAATATGATTCATTGTTGAACAAGCTGCACAATTTCTATTCTTACAAGCAATCTTTCTTCCATATAACAACCCTCCCAATTGGTCTCGCAAAGTAAAGTCTACGTCGTTTTTTTCATACGAACCCTACATCGCATTTATAAATCAGCCAGCACGGTTCGATGCAACTATATACAAGGACTCTACGCAGCTCTACATGATGTGCACCCCTGGTAGCTCTCATAGCAGCTTGATATGGGACTATACTGGCCATGGGTATATTTTGTGCTAGTGGGTCGGGTAGTCAAATTGGCAAGTAGGACGAATTACTGGTAAATGGATCCGATACAAACGTATATTTTACACCTATCTCTGGGTATGGTCCACCCATCCAGGCTACCTATATGTGTCGTACATTCTACCTTGGACCTTGTGTTTCAGAACTATTTCTACCTGAGGCTTATATCAAACTAGTTCCTAGCACTCTTGGTCCTGTGTTAGTAATAATATAAAGGGTAAGTTTATTGTATGTGGATATTTTGATCTTCCTAGTTGTTTCCATTATGTCATTGCGTGTACCTATCCAGGGTTGATATTATTTGTTTCTAGTACCACAACCCCCCTGGTAATATAACGACTCATGTTAGTCGTGAACATTGCGCTCTTTTTTTGTCTTTTTTTCTTGTCTTTTTTATACGGAGTAGTGTAAGATAACTTATTATAGTATAGTCTATATTGATAGCGTCGAGCTTTGAGGATATAGGACTTTCCTATTACCGATGGATACTAATTATGGCATATTTCCAACCTACTAGTTAGTAAACCCCAGGATCGAAAATTGACCAACACCACTACTTGGTACTCATTCTTCCGATTCCCTTCCATTTCCCATATTCCAAAACATCTGTAAACTGGTTAGAGATAGGACGCCAAGTTCCCAGTGCTAGTCCATTGGTTTGTTTTGCTTTGGGCATTGCTAGACCACTTATGTTATTAGTCATGGATTATCTCTCGAGCCTATACCTGGCATATAACATACTTACTACGGAGTAGTAACATTTGCTATATTCTCATATTTGATGAATTATCATGCCATATTATCTAATATAACAGGCTCTGTACAAGGAATGCAGCAGACTGTTCTTCATATTGCTACTGGTAGGCCCAATATCGAAAATTAAATGGCCACAAAGAATAGTGACTAGTAGTCAGGGTTACGCTACGACTAGCCTGTAGGTATGCCACCTTTGTACTTACTTAAATATAATATATGGCAGGGGGGATACCATAAAGGTAATGAAAAGTATCTCATATGATTTGCACTCGACAGAACACGGATCATTACAGCAGACTACCAGGTATCTGTTAGGTTTGATGGACGAGGATATTCAAGCAGGACCTGTGGCATACCCCGCGATGATATACATTTTGTGACAATGTATACTCTGTTTACTTGGTATAAGACGCAGTTGTGTTTCAAAACTCCTAGCCGCTCTATGCTACTCGTCAAGATTATCTAGCCTAGGTATTGTGAGCTTGACTATCAGCTGATTGGCCAAAGTATCAACAAGTGTCTGGCAAGAGGGTATGTCAATGGTCATGATCTCCACGGTAATTAGTTATAGAATACATATCAACTTTTCATGGGTCCTCGAGTGTAGACATGATTTTTTCCTTTTTGACCCGGTCTATATGTTTGAATATATAATGTATCACCCTACAGACATAATATACTCCAAACCTCGGTTACAGTATTCACCTGTCTAAGATGTGTAGTGGTTGCAGGTCATGTCAGGTCTTTTCTTGTGTACTTTGAATGTAGGATACTTGGCTTAGTCAACTGATGATTTAGCTTGGCTTGAATGACAGTATACCATGTTGGATGTTATCATAAGTCAATTGCACTGCCAGATGCTGTTAGTAGAAACTAGCTGATTAACAGGCAAAGCAGACCTCGAATGCTGCGAAAAGCCCCCATACCTCAGAGTTACTACCTAGAATATACCGATATTTATTGAAAAAGTATACCGTGGTCCCAAGGATCAAATTTGAAAACGAAATATGATGGAGAAAGAAGGTGTAGTGTGCTGCTGATTAGAGGCCTGTATTTTCTAGATAATTCCAGCCAAGCACGCATCTATCCTATCATGAACTGTAAGTACTAATGTGCAGAATCTAGAACCTTTCGCAAGTGGTTAGGACCCTTTTGTCTTCTATTTTGGCAGAAAAAATAATAATATGTGCACATCAATAATTTGAAAAAGCCAACTGATCAAAAAATAATATTAGCAGCTTCTCATCATCACTATAATTAAATGAATTGGACAAATCCTACAACTTGTGTTGTGATTATGTTCCCTTCCTCTCCCTTTCACTGCCGTGGTAGGGAGAGTAACCGATCGGACCGGGCGCAACTTTCATTGAATTACCAAATTCCTCTGCCTCTCACACATCAACCATTTCCTTTCCGTTGCTTCTATTGCTGTCGTTGAAGTTTTCCTATCAAACAGAACTCTGGCAAGATTATCCGTCAGCGCAACCAATCTAGCCTCCTCCCGATTCCCCTAGAAACCAATCTCGTTTTCAACTCAGAGTCAACCCGCCGCGCGCTGTCTGGGTCAGGAAATATCCCCTGGCCTAATGTCCACTTAATACCAGATAGGTTATATTCAAGGATGCTACCATTTAACTACGGCTGCTTTGGTTTTGGCTAGTAGCCACCTTTCAATATGTCTCGCTCTTCGGCAGGCTTTGCGGACTTCTTCCCTACGGCTCCGTCGGTCCTCCAGCAAAAACGGATCAAAACCACCCGAGACCGACCACGACCAAAGCCGCAACTCGAAAATGATGAAAGTGGTGAGCCGGCTGTGCAGTCTGCTGTATCGGAACAGCCTCACAATCCAGCCGCCGATGGTATTCCTGCAGACTCTCACGCAGAACCGAAGAAGACGTCAGTCGAAACCATCGGGTATGGACCCGCAAGCTCTGCAAACACGGGTCCTACAGCACCCAGCTCATCTGCCCTTCAAAATGGCGCTCCCTATCTATATGAGGGGCGCTTTGATACCCTCACACCATTGACAAATACAGAATCCTCGCCACCCCATAAATCTAGCCCACCCCAAAATAAGACGAGGAATGGTGTTGCAGAGGATCACTCCTTCTCTGGATGCGAGGAACAAAAGCCTGCCATGACGCCTCTACACACCCCACCAACACCCGAATCACACGGCCGCCGCCTAGAGAGCATCAGGGGCTACAAACTTATCTACGATCCTGACGTTGAAAAACGTTCGTCTTCAAAGGAGAAGCGGAGGAAACCTCGCTATGCGGAAATTCTACCTAAAAAGCAGGATGACGAACAGACTGATCCCCGCCTCTCAATATCAAATTACACGAAAGGTGCTGGATGTAAACAAAAGACGAAATACCGACCCGCACCATACAACTTGAAACACTGGCCTTACGATTCAACCTCGACACTAGGACCGGGACCTCCAGTACAAATCGTTGTCACCGGATTTGATCCTCTTACTCCCCTTGCGCCTATTAGTGCGTTGTTTACAAGCTTCGGAGACATATCGGAAATCAATAACCGGACAGATCCTATAACCGGAAGATTCCTCGGGGTGTGTTCTGTGAAATACAAAGACAGCGGGTCGTTCAGAGGTGGTGGTCCGGTCCTCGCAGTAACGGCAGCTCGGCGTGCCTACTATGAATGCAGAAAAGACCAGCGTATTGGGACCCGCCGAATCCGTGTTGAGCTGGATAGGGATGGGACCGTCACCGAGAGAATTGTCTCCAAAACAGTCGATTTGCAAAGAGTCGTTCCAAAGGGCAATGTTCCGGCGTCCGAGGAAACAAAAGTCGAACCCCAAGCAAAGAACAACGAGCCCCCACCAAGCGCGCCGAAAGGTCCTTCTGGTAGATCATCAATGCGGCCCCTTACGATACCAGAAGGACCGAGGGCGACTTTTTTCAAGCCTACTATGACGTCGCTAGTTGAAGAGACACCGATCTTGAGTCAAATAAAACGCGACCCATATATTTTCATCGCACACTGCTATGTCCCGGTTCTCAGCACAACAGTGCCGCATCTGAAGAAAAGATTGAAGTTATTCGATTGGAAAGACATTCGTTGCGATAAAACCGGATATTATATCATGTTCGAGAACTCTCGGCGCGGCGAGGAAGAGACAGAACGTTGCTATAAGATGTGCCATATGAAACCACTGTTCACGTATATCATGAATATGGAAAGTCAGCCCTATGGTAATCCCTCATACGAACGAAGCCCGAGTCCCGCACGATTCCAAGCAGAGCAACGTGAGCGGGCTGAAGCTCAAAGGCTGCAGAAAGAAGCCACCTTGGACATTGAAGAGGAGAAAAAGCAACGAGCGCTTGACTTGGATCCTTGCAAGGAGGTGCTTTTCATCATAGTACGAGACCTCAAAGACAAGCTGCTCGAGGACGTGAAGTCGCGCATTGCTGCTCCAGCCCTTTACGATTATCTCGATCCTGATCGCCATGCACCAAAGAGGAAAAAACTCGGCATTGCTGATCCAGAAGGAGCTAAGAGGCCGATGTTTCAGGTCGATGTTGACAGTTCACTCGGCACTTCCGATTCGCGCTCCGAGTTAGCAAATGATCGGGGTCCTTTCACTACTTCCAATCTCAACATACTCGCGCTTCCACGCATCAGAAAGGCTCGGCGCCTCGACCCAACTAATGCCGCTTTCTTGGACGAAAGGCGCAAGCAGCCTTTACGAAGAAAAGAAGTTAGACCTCTTTATCATCGTCTTCAGCAACTTCATGATGTGGAAGACTCGGATGATGAACAAAGAACGCCGTTTACCAGAGACACAGATGAGCAAGACAGCCGACGAACTAGCCGGATCAGTTCAGCATCGTTAGAGTCCGATGATGATGATGATGATGATGGGTTTGTTTCTGAGCCATCAAATATATCAGTGGTCCAGAATTTGATTGATTCAAACCGGGATGGCACTATCGAAGTTTCCGAAGATGTCGTATTTCAAAACGAATCAGCTCAAGAAAATTTACTCACATCGCACAAGAGGAAAAGGGACAGCAAAGAATTCACGGCACACAAGAGGCAGAAGGACGACGGCGAACTTTTCAGCATTGACCCGACAACAGGAACGGCTAACGATCATGTGGGTAGTATCTCTACTCTACACGTGGCTGACGATAGAAATCTAATTTGGGGGAAACCGACGAGTTCTATCGAAGAGAAAGAAACCCAGGAGAGCGCAGAACACCCCGATAAGCAGGATGGGAAAACAAGCCCATCCAGTGTCGAAAGGGTCGATACCGAATCTCCTGTGTACGGAGATGATCATCATGGCATAGTGCTTCCCATTGATGAGCGTGACAATGAAAGGCTGCTTGACGGGTTGAAAGCGGAGATTGTATGGAAGGTCTCATATGATGAACCACGACCGTTAACAGAAGACGATGATGCTATGATCATGGATCTCGATGGTTGGCAGAACCTCATAAAGGACGAGGAAGATTTGCGTTTCCTGCAAGACATCTTAACCCAACACCCTATGGCCAGTGTTGGTAATCTCGCAGCATGGGCATGGAGACAAAAGGAGATCAAAACTCTGAACCGTCCCAGAGGAACCGGCCCAGTGCATGAGCAAACTACCATTCACGGCTACTACGTGTCGAATACAACAGGGTCGGCTCGAACCGAGGGGAGGAAGAAGATACTGGAATCCGAGAAATCAAAATACCTACCGCATCGAATCAAAGTCCAGAAAGCCCGAGAAGAGCGCGAGGCTAGAGCGAAGGACGACCCCCATACTGTCGCTGCCGAAGCTGCAAGAATAGCTGCAGCGAAGACCATCTCTAAGTCGACATCTAGGTCAACACGGGTGAACAATCGTCGGCTCATTGCGGACATAAATGCACAAAAACAGGCTCTTCCCACCCAGAGCGGCGACAGCGACGTTCTGCGATTTAATCAATTGAAAAAGCGAAAGAAACCGGTTCGCTTTGCTCGATCAGCAATCCATAATTGGGGTCTTTACGCCGAGGAAAACATCTCCGCAAATGACATGATCATCGAATATGTGGGGGAAAAAGTACGGCAGCAGGTTGCCGACATGAGAGAGAGACAGTACCTGAAGAGTGGCATAGGCAGCAGCTATCTTTTTCGTATCGACGAAAACACAGTTATAGATGCCACAAAACGAGGGGGTATTGCTCGATTTATTAATCATAGCTGTACGCCTAATTGCACTGCCAAGATCATAAAAGTCGACGGAAGCAAAAGGATTGTCATATATGCTTTGCGGGATATCGAACGTGGTGAGCCTCCCAAATCTTTGATTATCAATTCCGTACTGGTCGACTAACTGTCCCACAGATGAAGAGCTCACTTATGACTACAAGTTCGAAAGAGAATGGGACAGCGATGACAGAATCCCCTGTCTTTGTGGTTCAACTGGCTGCAAAGGCTTCCTCAATTGAGCCCTGCATTCTATGCTTACATTGCCCCTCGATCAAGGAGATTTTTGGTTGCTTAATTAGCGTTGAACCTAGTAGATCGGCTGAGAATTACTGGTCGGGAAACACCCCGTGGAATTTGAATGTCCGCTTGAATATAGCATACCCATTTGTTGTAACCTCCCATTACTTTTCATTGTACCTCATAATTCCAATAATGCGCCATTGTAATCATTATGTACCATGTACCCATCCCATTAGCGAAATGGGGACCCTTGAGTAATTGCTACAAGTGCAGCATTGTCTGAGAGTCGAACGGTGGCTAAGTGAAAATCTATATATAGTGCCAAACTCGACATCTCGCTGTCCATTGGAAAATGAGATGGGAAGGATGATATGCGCAGAATGTATTGCACGCAAAAAGATCATCACAGATATCATGTAGTCCATGATGAACGTCGACATTAGACTAATTAATAATTCACATATTAGTGATAGTGATAAACTGAATTGAGGGGTCTTTCGAACCTAAATGACTTGGAAGAAGAAAATTTGGGATCCCTTCTTTAATCATGTATTCATGACCACAGTTTCCACAGACCAGCTTTCCTTCAATGACCTGTGTTTCCAGAAGAAGTTTGTGGATATCCCTTAGCAGGCCTTCATCGCCCAGTGAATCATCTGCGGGCTTGTTCTCGGGAAGTTTGGGGAAACCGAGCTTTAGAACAAGTGAGCATAACACTGTCCGAATAAAATGATTGCGGCGGAATCTACTGACCTCATTTGCAATCACCTGTAGCGCATCCCAGTCAAGTCGAGGAAGTATATTACGAATAAAATCCGGTTGAAAGTCAAGCTCCTGTTGTTCGAGTTCGGCATCTCGAAAATGAAGTGGAAAGGAAGCTGGTGATGTCCTGCAACTTTTCACAGCGCAAGCCAAGAAATTTGCTGTAAACAATTTCATATTCCCTGCAGTAGCCTAAATTTGTAATTTTATACCGTTAAAAAACAACCGAAACTCGGGGTTAGGTGTAGGGGGATGTTTATGTACAAGATGCTGCTGAGCAGAAAGTGCTATCAGAATTTACTTGCCCCGGAAAATTTCAATATCGGGACGGATTCAAGCCTCTCCCGCTAACTGTCAAATTGCATACAGAAAGCCACTAACCGATTATCCTTTTGTTCCTTTCCTCCCACCTATTGATTCAAAAGTGCGCTATTTTGCTCGGGAAATGTCGAGGAAGTGCATCAGTCTGATGTCCAACGTCTTGACTAAATATCGACAGTTTATTTATCAATTTTGTTTGTTACAACTGAACACAAAAAGTTCCCATGTAAGAGCTCAATATGTAAACCGGAGTGTTCGAAAATAACATCAATTTCAAACTATCTTTGGAATTATTATCTTCTCAAGGCTTATTTAGTCATAACATCCACGAGATCGTCATCTGTGATTTGATAGTCTGCTAGGCAGGATCCAGGATCCAAGCGATCACCATCAAATACTAAATAGATCTCTTTTTCCAGTGCGATCTTATTTGCCTTACGGAAAGCAGTGATGATTTGGAAGATAGGCGCTTTGGGAGGAGTTCTTGTTGTAAACTCATCATGACCAGGGCACTTGAGAACGACTCTAATAGATAGGTTTTGGTCCCTCTCGCTCGTCTCTTCAATATTCAACACAGACTGATCCAACCCACGTTCATTGATCGGCGAGAACTGTCGACTATTGAAACTGTTGGGGCAGCTCGTGACAGCTTCCATGTGGATATGAACGGATTTCTCGCCAGAATCGGAAGTATGCGAAAAGAGAGTATCACTCGACGGTTTGATTCCCAAACTTCTGCAAGTTGTTACATCAAAAAGCCGCCTACCCTTCCATGTCAAAAATATGGAGGGTTGCGTATCTTCCAAGAATTTGTGACGATGACACCAAGCCAAGCGAACGTCTCGGAGTGGTTGTGTCATTCTGCGATAGACGATAAGTGGCTGTGTATTCTCAATCTGCGAAGTAATAAGAATTTGGACGACATCATCGGCTGCATTATCCTTTCGTGATTCGGGAAAATTCTCGCCAGGAACTGCACTACCCCGTTCATGATGTGGCTCCCGAGATGGCTCATGTTCGCTCTTCGGGCACTCTGTTGTATGCCTCGAATTTGTGGCTCGGACACCCGAAACCCGACTGCGACTGGGAGAAGAAGACCATGAGTCCTCGGACACAAGAGACTTGGTGCGCTGGCGCTGGTGGGGTTCGACCTGATTGCGAGGTCTAGAGGAGCATTCGTGAAGGTTTCTTTCACCACATGTTATCTGGTCATGGCACGTTTGGGGTACGCTTCCCCGGGAAACATGTTGCTCTGGTCCTAGCTTACTGTCTGTTGAGATGTCAACTCCATTTTCCAGTCTCTTCCGGGCATCTCTACTGGCGGCAATAATGTCCTTGTAGGTTTGGTCTCCACGACGATAAAAGTCTGAAGACGGCTCTTCGCCTCTGCTTGCCCAGGAAGGTCTATTAAAAAACGGCCGCATGGAGATTATTTGGCATTGCACCAGACAGAATACTAGAAATTTCGAATTATTGAAACATGGACAAAAGGTGGGATTTACGGTTGGAGGGGCAAGTCGAGGACATAAGCAAACGAGGTGTTCCCAAAAAAAAACAACGGCGTCGTTGGACGAAGCACGTGCCATACTTCCCGCTCCCATGGGCCAATCCTGTTGTATTCCCGGAACAAGGTAGTTTTTGCACTCGGTGACAATAGTGGCCCATTAACAATTCAAGCATCTGAATAAAGGAAATACCAGAGTAGGAATCATGGAAAACGGTGCATCATCTGAAGGCAAAGACCCGTCCACATTCCTCGGCGAGATCATTGGCGCACCTGTCACAGTGAAATTGAATTCAGGTGTTGTCTATAAAGGTTATGAATCTCCATCAGAGATAAAGTTATTATACTAATATTCTTTTGAATACAGGGGAACTCCAATCAGTTGATGGCTATATGAATATTGCCTTGGAAAGATCCGAAGAGTTTGTGAATGGGAATTCAAGACGGAAGTATGGCGATGCTTTTGTTCGGGGGAACAATGGTTTGTCAATCCTTCATGACCGATGTGTTTTCATTTCTGATTATTATTTGCACATTTAAGTACTTTACATCTCTGCGGATTAAATTGCATCAGGCTTCTATTCTGATTAGTCTGCCGCAAGTCCACAGCAATCATGTCAACCCCATCATACATGAGATATTGTGATCAAGACATCTATTTTCTGAAATGGTTTGTAAATTCTGATTCAATCTTACTAAACTGCAGGTAGAATACTTTGTAATGTGTTGTGTTAGGATGTGTATCCTGTGCTCTTTTTCCGAGGCAAATTTTGTGTTATTTCTGGCTTGTTATTCTGATTTTCCAATGATTCTGTTAGGGCATTCTCTGCACTCGAATCCTTTTACCCTGTAGCAGATATCACATTGATAGATAATGTTGATTTACAACAATTACATGGGGGGTGAGTGGCAACAGCGTAGTGTACTGGGAGTTACACGGCACAATTTCCCATGGAGTTTTGTATAACCCCGCGTCTAAATTTTCCAGATGCCCCACCACAGAGTTCAACTGAAGTTTTGGATCATATCATGAACAAGTCTTGATGTGTAAGCTCAGCTAAATTACTTTTTACTAGATTTTAGGTTTGTATCAAACCTCCCATGTTCTATCTCTCTATCTCTTTGTTTCATTGATGACAGTGTACTAATTGTTTTTCCAGAATTAGGGTGATCTTCAAAGTCATTAGACAAAATGACATTACAGGCAATCAGATATGAAAGCGGTGATCTATCTATAATCGATCAGCTGCAGCTCCCACACGTGGAAAAATATGTCAAAGTACGAACTGCTGAAGAGGGATGGCATGCAATCAAGGATATGCGAGTTCGTGGAGCACCTGCTATCGCGATTGTGGCTGCACTTTCTCTTGCAAGTGAACTTCATGAGCTTGTGTCTACCAATAAATTATCTACCAATGTGGAAGATGTTCAGGTGTTCATCAGTGAGAAATTACAATATCTTGTGAGCAGCAGGCCCACTGCTGTCAACCTCAGTGATGCTGCTCGCAAGCTTGAAAATCAAGTGAAACTATGCGCCGAAACCGCTGGGTCAACAGGTCATAGGGTCGCTACTGCGTTTATCCACGCTGCGGAATCAATGTTGGCCAAAGATTTGGAAGACAATAGAAGGATCGGAGAAAACGGCGCAAGATGGATATTGGAAAATTCCGTTCTTCGAGATTCAATGGCCACGGTGCTTACACACTGCAATACAGGGTACGTCCTATACGAATGATGAGAGACATTTGTCACTTACGAATCTAGTTCTCTTGCTACATCAGGCTACGGCACTGCACTGGGCGTAATTCGGTCCTTGGCCTCCGCAGGAGCTTTGGAACACGCCTATTGCACAGAAACAAGACCCTACAACCAAGGTTCCCGCCTTACTGCATTCGAATTGGTCCATGATCGTCTTCCGGCGACATTGATAACAGACTCAATGGCGGCTGCCCTTCTTGGTAAAGATGACTCCAACGTCAGTGCTATTGTGGTTGGGGCGGACCGAGTGGCCGCCAACGGCGATACCGCAAATAAAATAGGAACATACGGACTCGCGGTCATTGCAAAGCACCATAATGTAAAGTTTCTTGTGGCTGCTCCACTAACAACACTAGATATGGCTACGCAATCCGGTGGCAAGATTATGATTGAAGAGCGTCCCGCCTCTGAGATTACCAGTGTGAGAGGGCCACGTGAAGGAGCTTCCCAGGTTGATGAACTGCAGGTGGACACCATATGCATAGCTGCCAAAGGTATCAATGTTTGGAACCCAGCATTTGACATCACCCCCGCTGCTTTGATTGATGGAATCATAACAGAAAAAGGTGTGATTGAGAAGGACGCAAGTGGGGAGTTTCATCTGGAACGCTTGTTCGAAGACTCTTCTGTACCATGTGCACCCATGGTGTGATTTTTTTGACTGTGCTCGGATTTTTCTGTGCTCTTGTACCTCCCAATTTCATTTAGTAACCCATCAATTCTGCATTCAATGGTGCTCAAATGATTTTCTAGTGCTTGAGCCGTCCTCTCGCCCCTACAAATGGATCAGATTTGACTAAACAAGCAGTGGGCTAGGGCATATGAAGCATAAGAGAGCAATCAAACAGGTGTCTAGAAGGGAGAGAATATATACTCAGCGATGTCTTTAAAGGCCTATGTGATATCTGATGTTAGTTCAGGGGCTAAGATAGTTTTTTGTGTATATTGTATTGTACCTTGTAGAGGGTAAATAGGCGGGAATGGAATTGCAGTGATAACTAACCTCTTTGATGTCTGGATTTGGGGTAGACATGTTTTGTTAGGTATAGAATAATGGGTTTATATGTGGTGAGAAGATGTACTTCTCACGACCGACTCATCAAACATTTGGCGGACGACTGGGCACATCAGGCGGGGAAATTTACCCAGCGTGACGGCAATTTTTCTTGGCATGTGTGCCATTAGACCTCAGAATGGGGCAGATCTGATCCAACTTCTGAATCCTGGTTCTGAAATACTAGATAATCAGATTAAGAAATTCAATTTATATCTATATTATGTTCTATAATAAGATAGTAATGTATATTTGAATAAATTATTATGATATTATCTATACTGACGTGGATCAAGAAATATATTATTTTGTAGTACTTAGAGTGTCATCTCCAATCCGCAAAAACCAATCTAATCCGCACCAAATCCGCAACAAGTTGGATTTGGATAGAGGGGGTCAGAATCTGTAGTAGATTTAGATTCTTTAAGTAAAATCTATAGATTTTTAGTAAAAATCATAAAATCTAAAATATAGGATTAGCTTGATTTTATCTCTTTATATAAAGTATTTAGATAATATTTTAATAGGTTTTATATAAGAAATACATAAATTTTATATATATTAAAGAAAAAATATTTATTTATATATAAAAATAAAAAGGTTATATAAAATATACATAGTAATTTAGATATTAATATAAATATAAATATATTTATATAAGTATTCTAAAGTTAGTATTTTTATAATTTTTACTTATAAATTAGCTTACTAAATAGTAGAGATGGACTGGGTCGGTTTGAGTTGGATCGGTTCCCCAATGGATCGGTTTATCGGATTGGTTTTTATAGAAACCGATCCGACCCAATCCAACACTACTAAATGGGTTTCTTAGGTAGACTAGTCTACTTTAAGTTATATTTTAGTTCTAATTAGGCTTATCTAGGTAGAGATCTTTGATAATTTAGATTCTATGATTTTTACTATAAAATCTGTATTAAATCTATAAGTAGGTTTAGATACTGAAATTAGAATCTAAATCTGTAACAAGTTAGATTCTACCCAGAGAGAATCCACACTAATCTGCTCCAAATGACACTCTAGTAGTACTCTAGGTACTGTACCAAATAGGTAGGTAACATACTAGGAATAGTGGTAATAAACATTATAAGAAATAATAAGAGAGAATTATTAGTAATCACTATAATTAATTACTAATTTTTGAATACAGATATAGAATTTAGAGTCTATAGATATAATTTATAACTAACTTGGCTTTCAAAATCTGAATGTATAGATTATTCAAGATAATATAGTAAAATAGCTGATTTAAACAGAAATTAATTATATCAAAGCTTCTTAATTCCTCTTATAATTTAGACAGGGATTCAAGATATTTACATATAAAAGATTATTAATCAAGCTAATCTAATTAAAGCAAGGGCTTATGTAAGCGGCGGCGTGCTGATTGATATGGGGATTGGGATAGACATTGTTTAGGCAGCTAATCCTCTACTTATTAACAGATATCTCTATAAGATAAGAGATACACAAGTAGAGAGGTAGATATATTAGTTTTTAAAATAAATTACTTATTTCTTTTAAATAATAATTCTCCTGACTATTATATATAGCAGGATCTCTTTAATTAGATATTAGTTATATATTTATTTATAAGTTAATTTTTATCTGCTTTTATCAAGCTGAATTATTAATCTTTATTTTTAATTATAATAATTATCTCTTCTTTTTAAGATATCTTAACTATGAGATATTAGCCTTATAATTAATTAGATTAGAATATAATTAGTTAATTATTTATAATTACTAGATATCTTAATTAGATAAGTTAAATAATAATTTAATAATAATATAATAAATAAGTTAAATTTTATTATCTATTACTTTAAATAATAAATAGACTTAATATTAAATAAATTACTAGTTATAGTATAAAAGCTAGTAATTTTTCTTTACTTATTTATAGAATTTCTTTCCTTTCTTCTAATTCTTTTTATTAATGATTTTATATATATAAATTATTTATTTATTATTTTACTATTAAGATCATGTTTAATTAATATTATAATTTTTAATATTATTATAACTTTTAAATATAAGATTCTTATAGAAGCTAGCTTCTTATAAAATACTAGAATAAGTAATTATTTACTTAGTAATTAGTTAGTAAGCTAATAGAATATTTATAAAAAGTAATATTAAGTATATTCTAAGTAATAAGTAGCTAGAGTAACTAATAATAATTATTTTATAAATATTATATAATTACTAGATTAGTATTAAGTCTCTGCTAGTTATATTAAATTTATTTATTTTTATATTATTTATACCTACTTTCTTACCTCTTAAGTCTATTAAAAAAAAGAAGAAAAAGAAAGATAAAAATAAAATAAAATAAAAGAAAAAAAAAATTTTATTTATTTATTTTTCTAGCTTTATAGTCTCTTATATAATAAATACTAAAGTTTAAATAATAATTACTAGCTCTTTTTTTAGTTTTTTTAATAATACTAGCTTTATCTAGTATCTATACTACTCTAAAAAGATTAAAGTAATAAAGTTATATAACTAGTTATATAACTTCTTAAAGTATATATATTACTAATAACTTAATAAAAAATACTAGCTAGTTCTTAATCTTTTTTAAAATATAATAAATATAATTTTAATTTTACCT